>NC_142391.1:35124887-35427387 GCF_059441095.1 Idiotropiscis lumnitzeri
TTTTCCTTTTTTTTCTTTTTGAAAGGGGAAGTACAAATAAGTTGGAAGAAAATATTTTCATTTTCATTTTAACATAGATAATGTTTATATAGCCACTGCAGCTTCATAAAACAGGTGAGCCGTGATTGGTTCCCAGCAGAGCGCAGAATAACCGCCTTGTCATTTTCAGACATCAGAAGTGACAAAATGGCCGCCCCCTGAGATGGCTAAAAACGAGTGGATTTTGCTTCTAAACTCATATTCCACAAATGCAATAATAATCAGAATGGTATGTTTAGTCTAGTAAAGTCTCATAGAATTTATAAATGCAAATAATTTTTGAAGGTTGACCTCCCCTTTAAATTACTTTATATTTTCCAGTGAAGTAAAAATGTGCTTTTAGTTATCATTAGCTTGTTTAGGCATAAGCTACAGTAAGTAACATGACCAACTTAACGTATGTTACCAAATGTCTCTTATTCGTCAACAAGCAGAGCTTGAACCACTATACAGTACGCATATACCACAGCAAGTATTGCTTTCTGGCACTTTATAATACAATACATAGCTACAACATAAAATAAGAGAAATGGGATATAATCAAGACAGCATACCTGTCTGCGGTTGCAGGTCAATTAGATGCAACCACATGTCTTTAGTTGCTTGCGTGTAGTATCCAATCTCGGCATTGGAATGAAGACCCATCACCTCTGGGGTGTTTGCCAATGGCAGAGACTCAATCTCATCTGTAACCAATGCCAAATCATGAAGGATAATACAAAACTATTTATAGTAAGGTAAACAAAGGGATGCGATTCAAAACTGACCAATATAATCATCCTTAGGTCCATTTAGAGGAATCTTGTATTCTACCTCGATGTTTTTGAAAAAGTGGAACTGGCAAAAGTCATAAAATAGGAAGTCTCCAAAGTA
Organism: Idiotropiscis lumnitzeri; assembly: GCF_059441095.1. Lineage (NCBI taxonomy): Eukaryota > Metazoa > Chordata > Actinopteri > Syngnathiformes > Syngnathidae > Idiotropiscis > Idiotropiscis lumnitzeri. The sequence goes on from NC_142391.1 coordinate 35,125,800, forward strand.
CTCATCCATGTAGACATTCAGGATCCGGCGGTCAAAACTATCAATCACTCGTCCACCATACATCACCTGTGAAATGTGTATAAAATTGAGATTGCAGGACTATAATATGATGTGTTTTAATCTCACAAACTAACCTCGCCTATAAGATACTTGATACTTCCCCAGGGAATGTTGGTCTCTTTCTGGTCATGAGCTTTGGTCAGATAAGTGTTCAAGATCTCCAAACACACCTGTTGAGAACATTTGCAACACAAAGGTTACTCAACCCAGTCCAGATCGGTCCAAAAAGATCTTAGTACCACTTACCAAGAAGTCTGACTCGCTAAAGTCATACGGGACGTTCCATCCAATTTTGCCATACTTGCGCCTCTCTTGCACCACGGCATGGAAGAAAGACAGCACGTAGACGAGGCTGCGGAAGGCAGAGTGTGGGCATCCAGTCATAGTCTCATGGGAGATTTTAGAGTAGGTGGCTCTCATGTTGAGCTTGAGACCGTTTGGAGCCTCGGTGACAACCTGCAGTGCATTGCAACATACGGGCATGACTGAAGTGTAACCATGTGAGAAGTCGGAAAGGATCATTTAAGCCAGTTTATGTTTCAAACGCAGCAAATAACGCGAGCTGCTCATTCCACCTTAAGAGACTTTTGAAGAATGCCAATAGGAAAGTCATCAATGGGGTTGGTGGTCAACCAAAGGCGAAAATTGGGGTGAGGTTTGGTGACCCTCTCGATGCACTTTTCCAAATCTTTCAGCCATTTCACCAGTAAGTGGCAGTTCTGTAGCATCAACCACTGACCACGAGTGGCTGCAAGTTCCAAAAGGTGTAATGCAACCTTGACAAGGGAAAAAAAAAGAACATTTAGCGTTCACCATTGAATTAACTTCTTTAGTATAATAGTGGTTGACACATCCAATGACTGTAAATAAGGTATGAGTTCTTCATCGGCCATTGGTGAGAAATCGCCACACCTATTTTCATGACACAGATTTTGAGATAAGGTCCTATCCGAGTTACTTGAAGCATATAAAATAAAACCACGGTACCTTCTCCTGTCCTTGGCCCATTGCAAGGAACTTGAACTTGCTGCCGAAGCCAGTCCTGTCAGCGAGTTTCATGAGATCGGCACCAGGGTCAGAGCCAGGGCTCAGGATGAAGACGATGGGGGAGAACGGGGTGCTCTGCTCATAAATAACATCAAAACTGATCACAGGAGGCTGGACATATCTGTGAAGAAAGATATGACATTTTTTTTATCTTTAAGCATGTTCCCCCTATTTCTGCAGTTAAATACACTTTGATTGAAGGGGTCGGATAAATGAAAGACCTCTCGCCCATGGTGATCGTGACGTAGTCGGTGATGGCTCTGTAGACTCTGTCAACACGGAAACAGCGCAGCAGGAGCAGCTTCTGAAAGTCTGTCAGCTTGTCATCGTATCTCATTGGCAGCACAGCCTGTTCTGGTGCATCTAGGTCATACCACTGCGAAGAAACACAAAGATGAGGTAAAAGATTTCTGTCAAACATGAGAAGCCACTACTTACTGATTGCCACTCTGCTGAATTTCGACAAACATCATCAGGCAAAGAGTCAAACTGCCCCGGAAAAAGCTCTGATAGTTTCACGACATCTTCCCAGCCAGAATCAGGAAGCCAGTTACAAGTCTTTTGGCGTGAGCTCTTTTCCAGGGACAGATTACCTAGCATGAGTCAAAGACAATCTGCTGTGAGTGCTCACTGTGATGTCCTGAAAATGTATTATGTACAGTTCTGTACATCACCTTTGATGAAAAACTCCAGTTCCTCCTGGGGTACTCGATCTTCTGCCTGCTCAATCTTGATGGTCATGTTGAACGAGAAAAGAAGTTTGTGTTTCTCAAACAGACCTGTGAACAAACAGATGTATCCCTGGTTATACAGTAAAATAAAATAAAAAGTGAAATAGATGTTTCTTACCTGTGCAGCCATAATTATATACGTTGTATGTCAGACTGTTCCTTATGTTTTTCAGTCTTTTTGGCAGAGCTGCATTTGGTGGAGACTTACGCAGGGAAAAGTCAAACACTTCCAGATAAGAGGCAAGAGAATACTGATACATGCTGTTGACCAGAGCCATTTCTGTCAATGCAAAGAATAAAATAGCACCGCGCTTGGCAGCTGGTCGGTACCCGTTTCGGAGCACATCAATGTCCACTGATGTTGTCACGGCCAACTTCAGTTTCTCGAATACCTGGTGATTGCAAAAAGAAAGTCAAATATGATGGGCAACTTGCAAATTGACATTCAAAGTGTTGTTCTTCGCTCATGCTTGGTGTTTAGCAAACTGACCTCACTGGATTTGGACTTTGTTTCCTCCAAGGTATAGACCAGCTCTGTGTTATCCAACATGTTGCCCGTGGACGTGGCCAGCTCCCTTAGTAGGGTGTCACCAAGGTTCTTTAGCAGCTTCTTATTGTCGCTCGTCTCTTGGATCAAAAACTCACGCTGCTCTTCCAGCTCCTTCTTCTCAAAGCCCATTATAACGCTGAGCAACTGGTCCTCCAGGCCCTTAAGGGTCACTGCACGCAATGCGATGGGTGAAACTCATTTTGGCCGAGGACAGAATGCACAAGAAAAACGCTGGCGGTCAAACCAAACGCACTTACCAGTATAATTGATAACCATGGCTTTTCCAAACACAGATGGAGAGAATTTGGGGTTTCCCAGTTTAGTATTGAGGTAAAGTCGGAAGTTGGGATCATAGTCCACCTCTTTGTCACCTAGCATGATAACCTGTCTGCCCTCGGCTCCTTTCAAATTCTTTTCCAGGACGTTGTCGATCACGGGGTCAATGTACTCATCTACATCTTGGAAAAGGAATGGGAAGCCATATTTAATGGCCATCTCCAGATGTTTCAGGAAGTCTGGATCATTGAAGGATGAGATCTGTGGACAAACGGAGGCTGTTGAGGCTTTCTCTTGTTTTTCGAACAATGTGGAACAGCTATTCTGTGAATTTTGAGGAGCAACACTGCATTAAATGGCGAGAGAAGGGGACATTTTGTACCTTGAGGTTGTTGCTCGCCTCCTTCTTCTTAATCCAGTTGAGGGCTTGCTGTTGAGGGTCGATACACATGGGGAAACGGCTGCCTCTTGTTGTGAGGATTCCATTCTGAACTGACAATTCGTCTGGGGGCAAGCCCTCTGACCCCCACCTGTAAATTCCCACAAAGTCAGAGGGATGTCCAGTCAAAATGAAAACTAGCTCTTCATTCCAACCGTTTAAGGACTTTCTCACCTGCTTATTTCCACCTCATCTGTTAGTAAGTTGTCCACTTTGAAAGGCTGGCTCAAGGGAATGCTTCTCTCCTTTACGTCGTCAACCCATGTTTGATACACCATCTCATTCCTGAAGTCCCAGCTGAAGGCTCCCTCATAGCTTAGAAAGGCAGCTGAGATTAGACAGTCTCCGAGGAGACGCACACGCCGTTGCTTCAACTCCTCTAAATCGTGTGTCCACCTGAAAACAGAAACCACATAAAAAAGAATTTAAAAAAATATTGAGAGCTGTTTAGAGTTTTCATGGCTCTCTCACCTCACATTCTCAGAGCTCAAGCCTGAGATAAGTTTGTCAGCAGCAATTAGTCTTCTCTCCATAAGCTCAGCCTCCTCTTGTAGTTTCTGTTTCTCCGCAATAGCGGTTTGATATTTGTCACCAAGAGCCTTCAGCTCTCTCTGGATATTACTGAGCTCACTTTGAATGAGCTCCAGCTCCTTCTTACTTTGAAAGAAATTTCTTTCAAGACGCGCTACCTGCAAAATACGAGTCACGTTACTGTTCATTCTCTAAACATAATTGTCTTGACTAGTTTTGCATTACTTTATCCCTTTTGGGCTTGATCTCCCTGGCAACTTCACAGTAACCCACAACAGCCTCCACAAATTTGAACATTCCAGAGCCCGCTTTGCTGATGGCTTGCATTTCCTCAAGGCTGGTCCCAAGGGCCTTCAGAAAACCTATGAAGCAGAACGCTCAAGCAAATCACTGCAGCAGGGGGGATACTTTGTAATGCTAATGTTACCATCCCATGCATGTGTATTTTTAGTTATTATTGCGCCCTAATTGATCAAGAAGTTGACCTACCTTTGACAGTCTTGACCTGGTTGGCACCGATAGCATCACAGTCCATCTCCATCAGTGAACGCAGAAAGCCAGGATCTGACATCATGGCCTTCGCAGCTTGCCAGCTAATTTCCTTTTTTTTACACAGCACCAGGATACACTCACACACTACCTGTACTTGCTTGGGCGGCTTTGCAAAAGATCTAAATGAAGAAGGAGCACAAAAAAAAGACAAAGCTGGTTAAGGGTGCCATTCAGGTAGAGTATATTTTAGAAAGGATATCAATTGTTTATTAGAAAGTCTACCGGATCTCAGTGACATCAGATTTATCAAGGTCTTGTAAGGCAATGCGAGCTGCTTCTAACGCAGGCAGAGCTTCAGCCAGGGAGGTTTCTGCTTCTAACTTTTCAACAGCAATCACTTTGTTTTGCTCTTCAATCTCTTTGGCTTTGTCTTCGGCCAGTGTCTTTTTCTCCTCAGCTAAAAGGGAAAGTCTGCATTTAATACAATTGTTTAAGAAACTAACAAGCATGATGAGCCGCAGGTTTTCACTGACCCACGGCGGTGTTTGAGGCAATCTCTACAAGCATGGCCTCACAGGCTGCAGACTTTTCAGCGAGCACTACCCTTTGCTCTGCCAGTTTGATGTTCAGCTCATCCAGTTGCACAGTGGCTTCCTTCAGTTTATCCAAACCCCCCTCGAGGTGTTTGCAATGCGCTGGAACCCATAAACAAACTTGTCACCACCTTTCCATGGTGAACACATTTTCCATCCTCTTACCAAGAATATACTGGTTCTTTTCCCGCAAGAGGCTTGAAAACGTATTTATGAAGTCCAAGTAGTTCTTTGGCGTGACGTAGTTAGAACGTCTAAGTTTTTGCTGGAAGAGTGTGCTGTAGTTGCCAACCGATTTATGGACCAAGCAGACATGCTCGATAACGGCTGGCCCGTGTTCCTTTGGAATTGTTTCACTTCCACCTGTACAAAAGACAAAGTACAATATCACAGCTGCAAAGTGAGAATCACAATCCATGAAACAAGCGTAGTGGGGCAAACGACAGGAAAATGTCCGAAACAATCTATTATGAAGGATTCTGATTAATAGAATTTACACACAGTATTTATTTGAGATATTCAATATTTTCCAAATTTGAATTGAAATGAAATATGAGTTTGTCCTGTCTGATTTAAATTGTAGAAAGGTTAGTCTAATCAAATGAAGTAATATTTGACAAAGTTGCTCTATATTATTCGGAAATTCACAATTTGTATGCATAATCCATTTAAGAAAATCATTTGTAATATAGACCATTATGTGTGTGATTACACAGACAAACATGCAAACTTGTCAGTTCTGATTAGGATGTATTAAGGAAGGTTTCTGTCAGGTTGCTTGATTATATTAAAAGAGCAGCTGTTGAAATGCATGCTACTTTGGAAGGTCCCGATGGATGGAGATGTGAATGGTGGCACAGAACGGAGGGGACAAAGTTATGTTTTGAGAAATTACATGGTAGCCCCCTTTAGGGTGGCTGTTGGTGTAAAACAACTTCGAATCCACATTTTTAATGAATGAGACAGTTGCCAAGGTGAAAGTTAATTATAATCAGGAGCTCAATTTAAGCATATTAGGTTTCTGACACAAACATATTTCAAAATGTATTGATATTTGCGCTACAAACCTAGGAAAAACTCAGCTACAGCACGCAAAGCCTGTGGAGGCCATGGTAAGAACCAGTCTATCACAGTGTTGTTCATCAGTCCTGATAAAAAAAATAAATGAGAAGAACACTCCAATTGAATTATTAAAAACAGAATAAACCTCACATTTTTCAGATCTACCTGGAAAGTTTCTGCAACGTGTTCTTAGGTTATCTCCCACAGGAGACATGCTTAAAACAATGTGTATGTTGCTGGCACATTTATTGACAAAATACTGCCACACACTGTCTTTAGAAGGATCTGATCCCATTTTGAGAGCCTCCTCACGAAGCTGGTTGAGAATGGACTCTTTCTCATCATCAGGAAAAAGTGCAGGAACAATACCTAGCAAAATACAACATGATCGCAGGACAACTGGTCACTTCTTTCATTAGGGAACGAATTTTAGTATGAAGTAGGACATTAAGAGTTATAGTTTGTCCGACCTGATGTAAGCATGTTGTTAATGAGTTCCAAAAAACCTTCCTCAGCAACATGAGCATCAGCGAAGAGAAACACAGTCTTCTTATTGTCAATGCCAAGCTTCAAATACAATGTTTTCAAGTCTTCATGAAAGTTTGACTCGCAATATCCTCTGCTGAGTGTGATCTCAAACATCTGAGGAGTCACAAAAAAGCCTGCTATCAGAACGTTAACATGTCATTTCAAATACAAATCCCAATGGCAATGAATTTGAGATATGTAAAACGGATTATTTTTTTTTATTCACAAATTTAGAATTTGATGCTGATATGTTCAAAAAAAAGCCGGGCCTACTACTGTATTATATCACCGTTTCTTTTAACAACACTCTCAATTAGTGTTTGAAAACAGAGAACACTTACTGTTGAATTTATGTAGGTGGAATTACTTCCTATTCTTTCTTGATTAAGAATTCCAGTTGCTCAATAGTAGTAACATTTACACAACATACCAATTTCATCAAAATTCGGATTTGTAGATTTTAATACATTTTATTTTAGCAACTGTTTGAACCCTATATATGATTAGATATTTATTTTTGTTGGTTTTTTTTTACATGTAATTTATTTACAACCTCACAGTCAGCAGCAAAGGCAGCTAGCTTGGTGATGGACTGCTTTCCTGAGCCTCCCACACCCACAAGCAAAGCATGACCTTGATCAATGCGGATGATGCGATGCACGCGAGTCAGATGTTCCAGGGCATCATCAAACAGTACCAGATTCATCCTCGACATTCTATCATTGTATTCCTCGAGAATTTCCTGCAGAACACAACATTGGTCTGTTCAATTTCTAACCAAAAACAACACTTGATTGATAATAACATCACTGTACCTGAAATAGAGCTTTACAAGCTTCATAATCCATCAAGTCCTCATATACTTGTGGTTCTGTCTCACTCAGGGCTGCTCTGTAGTCGCCAAAAACAACTGGGTCTCTCATTACATCGTCTTTGTTTTCCTTGAAATGCTCCTCAACTAAGACCTTTATAAGGCCCTGAACCTGAGATAAAAAAAAAATCCATCTGTGTAATTAAATCTTGAAAGCAATATTATTTAATAGATTGTAGGTTTGGAGCTTGGTTAACAGATGTGCCTAATGCTATAATTTACTAGTGAACAGAAACTGAGCATATACCAGTTTTTTGTCTTTTTCATCAATGAGTCTATCGTGGAAAATCCTCAAACACTCATTTCGCCAAACCCGTACAAATATAGAGACCGTCGAAAATCTGTTATGGTGAAATGAGGTAGCAAATATTTAGAACATGCACACAAAGCACAATGTAACATCTGCCAAGAGAATGAATTGACTTGATCAGACCTGTCAGGCTGAGTGAGGGTCAGGCCATTGTACACCCTCGATAGGTCTCGCAGGTTAAAGATGTAGTGGAATTTTGATGGCGTCGGTGGCAGATCTTTAACAAGACTGTTGTACAGTTCCAATGTGCAAAAGGTGACTTTATCACAAACCTTCTGTACCGCGTCCTCAAAGTTCTAAAATGTTCAATCAAAATAATTACATGACATGAGGCGCATTGAGTCCAGCATGGCCTTCATGAAAAGATTCTACTCACTTTGGTGTGGCCTTTAATAATGGAGGAATAGATCAAGTGAAGAGACTCCACGGCAGGGAAAGGGATACTGAAGACACTGAAGAGTGAAACAAAGCGGGTATCCACTTCATTTCTACCACCTCCTGCTATCCCCATTGCCGCAATGAAACCAAGATCCTTGAGGGTTTTGTAGGTGAGCTCCTTCCCTCGGTCATAGATGCCGCCTCTGTCCAATAAAAGCTTCAGCAGTGCAATTGGCTGCTGTGTGCCGTAGCTATCCACCTGGACAACATTAAAATACAGCCAAATGACAGACCTATTTGATATAGTCAAACAAAAATGTATCCTAGTCCAAATGTGCTGTAGATACCTTTGGCATATTCATGTCGTCTATATAGATCAACAATCTTTTGCCTACTGGAGGACCATATATGTCTTTGGTCCTTTTCTCTGTATTGGCCTCTAAGTTTTTCTGGAGGTCCATCGATGTTGTCCTTGATGAAAGGTTGATCGTCAAAGTAATCTGTTGGAAAATATTAACAACATGCAAATCAACTAGGGCAGTCATGAATGTTGCCGTGCCTGGCTGGTGAACTCACATTTCTATCTCCACTTTGGTTCTTCAGAAAGTTATGAACAGTAGCTGTTTTAAGGGTTCCAGGGTCTCCAACCAAAAGAACAGACCTCTTTATTTTTACCATCTGTTCCAAGATCCAGTTTGTTTTTGTGGTCTCCACAGTTGGGACTGAGGCAAAGGCCAAACATAAAATGTGAGCAGGAAAATGCTAGGTTGGTTAAAATGTCGGGTAAATCACTTTGCAGAGTAAATTATGCACATTGGACTTACCCAGAATATCAGCAAATTTCATTTCATGATTATGAATGTATTTCGGGACCAGACAACTCCAGGGAACCCACTTCTGCTGTGTTCCATCAAAGTGGAAATCAAAAAGAGTGGGCAAGTACCCTGAATAAATGATATAAATGAATAATCTTGATCAATGTTGACAATGGATTTGATTCCAAACAAAACCTAATTTAAAATAAGTAGAAACAATTCAATCGTGAAACTGAAATTCAGCTTTTACCTGGCATCTCACCAGGTCCAGCCAATGTTTTGTCATCACTTATAGTGATTAAGCCACAAAGTCTTTTGATTAAGTCATCAAATTTGTCCCTTCCATCATCCACCAATGTTGCCCCAAGAGAACAGCACAGAGCTTCAAGGAAGTAACACTCCAACACTGCAGCACTTTGGTTCTCAGTGTCAAGTAGGGCATCGAGGGTCATGCAAAGCTGGGATACCTGAACACATCACCAACACAATCTGAAACACGTCAGCTGTCTGAATCACGGATGATGCTGACTTTCACTTTCAAGGCATTCTTGCAATAATTCAGAAGGTCGTAGGACACCCTACCATATTCAGATCAGTTTGAGGAACAACAGTCTTAAGTTTCTCTCCTTGTTTCCCATCAACACTCCCTTCCACAATCATGTCAATCAATCTGTGCACGTATTTTTCAAACAGTTTGTCCAGCACTTGTTGCTCCTATAAAATTCCAAACAAAGGTTACAGAAAATTGCTAATATCAGATAGTGTCTGAATACAGTTCTAACACAGTGAGGATGTTGTACTTTGATGGTTCTGTTTGTCAACCATTTCTGCCAAAATGGCGTGTAACGCAAATTTTTGGGGTCCACAAAAACCATTCCACAGCGGGAGACAGTAGCAGGTGAAGCGTATTGCAGATCTCCAACCTGCAATCACATATAAAAACAATTTACTATGTTATTAACATATAGACAATGTATGTGTGACTGTCAAATATACATACAGACCTCAAACAGCAGGGCACAGTGACCTTGTAAACGAATTCGTTCTCCATTAGCCAGAGTAAGGAGCTTGTTGTCATCCATTACCGAATTCATGTTCTCAACCCAAAGAGCATCCACATCCCCATCAAGCAATATATATCTGCAAGTTTAAGTAAATATGTTGGTGGTGCACAAACCTACGATAGTATTTGCTTTGTCCGATATATTGCATGCCTTCATGTGACGTATGATCTGATCTATATATGAAAGGTTTTGGTCTTACCTCCTCTCTTTTTTGTCAGTAGGTTTGTTGATGTCACGAAAGATGTTGGATAAAACCCCATCAGTCCAGTCCCGAGTGTCAGGATCCAGAATACCATACAGTTCAATTACACTCACAGCCTTAGGGTTCAGGGGATATAATTTGGTGTGTAATCCCAGTCTGGTGGTGAGCGATCAATGACACAATCACGTACAGCAAACGCAACAACCTGACAGCAGGTGAAAATGAGTTTATTTGAAATAACACTAACTTGGTTTGAGCTTGACATAATGTGCTGATTACAACTGATTTCCCTCCACCTGTTGGACCCACTAACATAGTTGTGTGTCGTGCCATCATTGTTTCATACATCTGCACCACTTTATCCACCTGAAAGCACAAACACATTAGTGCATATGGTGTTTGAGAAGACTCAAATCAATTTTGAATCTGTTGCGGAAACTCAAACAGTTTCATCTGCACAGTGGAAACCCAGAATAATATGACACAATGAAAATCATGCCACACCTGGATAGGCAACAAGATGTATTTGTTCTCTTGCAGGACCTCTTCTACAGCATCATTGAAGTTGGGATAGCGAACACGAGGGCATTCCAGACCAGGAAACAGGTCTGAGATCAGCCCAAGGAAAAGAGGCACATCCTCAAATACAAACTTTGGTAGATTCATGTCCCTCAAGGTTCGCATCAATACCACATCCTGCAAAAAAATGAAAGCGAAACAGTAAATGGAGTGCACTTATATCCAGTAACGCTTTATCTACATCATATGGGGCCCAAAGCGCATCACTGCACAAAAACATCTGACAACAAACAATCCCAAAGGAAGGAAAATGGGTTGAAGTCAATTTAGGTAATCTTCTAACTATACAATTTTTGTGTAACGTAATGTAACATCTGGTGTACACTATTAGTTTTCATAAACTGTGCCATAACTTCAATTCACATACACTATTCTCACTGTACTGGACAAGGATGTCATTGCAGATCCACATTCTTCAAAAATAATTTATTAGTTAACATATTCTTATTTTCATGATGAGAGTACCTCAGTAATGTCTGGTGAGCCTCTCTTCAGTTCTCCTGCCATCACTAAAACAGATTTCAAAGCTCGTAGGCCAAAGTCATAATGAGACTGCTTGGACAGCTGCTCTCGAGCCAATTTGTAGAGCACAGTCATCTTCTTTGCAAGGACCTGAACAAAACAAACACAGACAGAATCTTCAGCTCTTGAGAAGCAAATGTTGATACAAATGTAAATAGCGAGCCAGAAATGTGTGTTCATTTCCCACCTTGGCCATTAGGAATCCCTCAGAAAACAGCATGATCTCACAAATTTGTTGCAAGTCAGGCACAATCACCACAACAGGCCTGAAGAGAGCTTTAACGGATTCGGGCAGCTCCGTGCGCCCGGCATAACCAGGATTCATGGTGATGAAGATCCCAATTCGGCTATCCAGGGTAATCTCATGACCTTCAAACTGATTTCCAAAATGATAGTGTTGATTAGCCAGAGTAGGCAACAATCCTGTGAATAAAATAACGGTGTATGATATTATAGCATTTCAGAAACTTACATTAAATATTTTAAGGTACAGAATGAGAGCATTGCGGATGGTTTGGATTTGCGAAGAAATAACTGAAAGGACTGAGGCATCAATACGGTTGAATTCATCAAAGCAGCCCCAAGCGCCACATTGGGCCAGGCCAGAGAGTATCTTCCCCACAGCCTGCACAAGGAAGTTAAGGATTCAGGAAAACACACATAAAATGTGCAAGGGTCAAAACAATTGTCGCTACAGATTGCCAGATGAGCTACCATGTAGTCCATGCCTTCACCACAGTTGGTAACCACACAGAGCAGGCCCAAAGCTTTGGCCAAATCTTTGGTGGACTCTGTCTTTCCAGTGCCAGCTGGTCCAGCAGGAGCACCACCCAGGAACATGGAAAGAGCCTTCACCGCAAATATACACCCACATCAACAATGTTTTAATTTTTTGAAGCGTTCTAAGTATTCACAAACCTGCGTGATCGTGAGGTAGATCCGGTCTGTCAGAGGAGTTATAACCAAACGACCGTTCAACCCCATGTATTCGTAGCCGTAACTAAAAGATGCGCTGCACTGACGCACAACAAGATTGTCTTCTTCCTGGACCCAGTAGAATCTCAATTGGCTTTCCCATGCAAACTCTTCAGCATCTGTTATACTGCAGAGAGGATAACAAGACTCAGGTCAGTTTCACACACACTAAGTTATAAAGGCTTGCAGAGCTCTAAATTATGAGAGCTATACCTATTCAAGAGAAAGTTGTCTACAATGTCTCTTGCATGGACGTCTATGATGAGGACAGTGTTGATCTTCCGTCTGTCATTTTTGTTCATTGGCTGTGTTATACGTGACACTAACTCATCAATCTGCTGGTGCATTTTCGTCGCATAGTTCTTTAGAGCATATTTATCTCCTTTTTTCAAGTTGCTAAAAACATCCTCCACCTCCCATGTCCACCATACTTGATTAGTAGCCAGGGCCACCATACCCTGGAACAGCAACATCCAGTCCACCCTAAGAGACAACGGACTCATGGTGGGAAAGGTTCCACTCACAGACAGAAGTAAATATGCTTGCAAACTACACACACCTGCCTCTGTCTTCACAGTAACGAAAGATTGCTTCCTTAGTGATGAGTCGATTAGTTCTCCTCATCTCATGTAAGACTCCTGTCATCCATTCCTCCACCCTTCCTTTGATTTGAACGGGCTTTTGAAACTCCATCACCTCACCCTCAGCAGACACCATAGCTCCGGCTGAGGTTTCCCCACTGCTTTCCGCATCAAAACGCAGAGATGCGATATTGTCGTACATCTTGGTGAACAAAGGTAAAATACTGTTAAAAGTGTTTGACATATCTTATTTCCCATACCTTGACCAAAAACAGTTTTGAACAGTAACGCTTTGAGTACAATGTCTATCCACTCTTACCTTTATCATATGTTCCTGCACACAATCATGATGACTACTTCCCAAAATGCTGAGCAATTCATCATCAGAGATGAAGAAGAAGCGTGGGAATGCATCCCTCTTAGAATCTAGGTAGTCATTGAGACTCCTTTGACACCTCTCTAGGTTCTCACTGAGGGTCTGTAGGTCCATTAGCCGGTTTGGTATCAGGCAACAGTGCTTGATGTTTGGGTTGTTCTGTGCTTCATTCATTATCTACAATAATTAATATTACATCATTAACAGTTCAGTTATGAATTATATTAATCTTAAGAAAACACTCACATCTTTGAACTTTTTGTCAATGATATTAAATGTCTTGGCTTCCTCTGGTAACTGTGAGGAAATATCACCACCAACGAATATGCTCTCCAAATACATCCATTTACGTTGTACCAGCAACCAAACCTGTGTCAAATATTTTCGATTAAATTCAGCTCAAATGTTGGTGGGGGACTCAGCCACACTGTCTAACCTCAATGGTCTCGCTGATCAGAGACAGGTCTTTCTCCCATTGCTGTATGGTGCTCAAGAAAGGTCCAACAAAACGACTCCCAGCCATGCTCTGCAAGTTCATGGCATCATTGTCCACATTTGACAGGATCTCATCCACTGCACCCAAAACAGAACACTGTTGTTGGGTGCCTTTACTGTAGAGTTGTACAATGAATTTCATGTTTTCCCACGTTTCCACCACCTCCTTCACACCCTGAGATACACACAGACATTCTTACCCATTTGCTTCAACATCTCAAATCCAGGTTCGTCTATAAAGAGCCTTACCTTTTCAATACCAAGCTCTTTTACAGCTGAAGTGACAATGTCATTGATGACATCTGCATATTTATGAAGATCCATGGCAAACATGTTCTCCAGAGTAAAGCTGCTTGTGTTCATCTCAAAGCTCGTGCCAGTCCTTTTCATCAATTGCTTCCAGTGTCTGTTGCGCCAAGTATAAACAAATTCAAACTTGTGATTTCATGCTTACTCTTTGGAGTTTGTACATTTTGAAGAGGTCATGGACAGAAAGAGAAACATCACAGGGGGAAAAATCATCAGACTCTGGAATGGGAAGCTCAAGCTTTACACAGCATCATCTTACACCTGTCTAATAGCCGTAAAAACAAGAATACTTACTGCCTGCACGGACACTGACAATTGCCAAACTGCAATGTCACTTCACAAGGAGCTAATTGGGGACAGTTGGACACTAAGCTATATCAACCGACATTTCAGAGAATATCTGTGCCTGTTAGTTCACCTTGCATACTGTATAAAAGTGCATACAATGGAACTGTTGATACCTGAGCAGAAAGCTTTGACTGCCGAATCGTGTTAGGTCCCTCAAGGATTCTCTACTCTGACGTTACTTGGGATAATTGACGGGAAGTAGACAACGTGATTCCTAGCCACATGATGAATCACTTATACCAGAATAAAGTACAGTAAATCACCAAAATGAAGATGAAAAAAGGTTTTGTGTAAACTGTGGACACAACCTTTCTCTGAGGGCTTCATTCTTCAGGTCCAGCAGAAGAGGAAGAGAATCTCTGAATTCCTTCATTCTGCCCTCGACAAAGCAGGCCACAGGCAGAGCTCGCACATCTATGGGCAACTTCCTCAAACTTTGGACAAAGCATTCAACACCTCCCTGAAGGACGTGGATATCCAAGTCCACCCACAAGGTCTGGGACCACTTGGTCTTTGCAACCTGAGAAACAATGTCAGGATCCAGAGAAATGAGGTGTCCAAAAAATCTGATGGTAATAATGTGTTATCGGAAAAGAGTGATTTAAACCTGACCTTTTGATCACGGTAGATATCATAAATCTGCCTTAAGCCATTCATGTCTTTTTGTATGCTGACAATCTCTGGGTACGCAAGGACGGGAAGGTCCAATAGCTTCTCAGCATTGGCTAGCTCCTGTCGTCCCGCCACCATCTTGGCAAGCTCTGCCTCATATGATTCCATTATCAATAGTCCTGCAAGGAAAAAATTGCAGTTGAATAATACTAATCATAATTATATGACATATTTTAAAAAACTAAATACCTTTATCTAAATCATTTCCGACAGCTCCTGGACCATGCATGTTAAAACTTTCAAAAAAGATGGACACCTCCACTTGAAAGTCTTCTGCCATCCTCTTTGTAGTCTTTTTTATAAATCAGGTGGGAGGGAAAGATAGAAGTGCAGCAGTACATCTTTAAAATTATTAATTTATTTTGTTGTTTTTTTATGTGATACGATGTGTACCGTTCTAACTCTTGAACGTACTCACCTCTTTGAATGATATCTTTATATCTGTCAGACTCAAATCCACTTTTCTGGATTCTGCAAACAGGTCCCTCCAAATATGGTTAATACTTTCTACAAGTTCCAGTTCAGATTTTTCAACCTACTCATACAAATACAATTCAAATGTTCTGTAAGATAATGACCGAATGTGTTGTTTCACGATAAAATTAACTGCAATTACAAGCTAAACTACAATACCTCTACATTGTACATCGCCAGTGTTCTGTATCGTTCTTGGATATCTGTGATGCACAACTGCACATCTAGAGACATGTCGCTAATGTTTGAGACAGTCCCAAGGACATTCTTCAAGTTCTCGAAACTGTCAGGACTCTGTTTCAGCTTCTCAGAAAGTTGCTGCGGAACACAGATTATCAAAAGGATAATTAAAGTTGGTCAAAAAGTTGTTCAAATTTACGTCACGTTACGTTACCATGAGTTCTTCTTTTACGTTGAAGAGTTGCTCTTTGGCGGATTTGTTAAGCAAACGCCCCAGTGAACTGATCCAGGATTCTGCCATCTCCTGCACAGTCCGGTACAGTGGCTCCAGGTTTAATTGGACTATGTGTACATTCCTAAACAAAGGCTCCACAACCACTTTTTGATGTATATGCGCATAGAACTGCAGCCTCTGATCATACATAACACATGATGGGTTTTTAGCGGCAAACCTTTCGCTGACTGTGGCTCTGTCCCTTTCCCAGAGAGGCTGGTACTGTTTCCAGTGGTTAAGGTATTGGTCTACAGAAAGCAGCACTTGTTGAATGTTATGGGACACTGCAAGGGCACTTTCATTAATTTGAGGATGATGACACACGTCTTCACAGAAGCTAAATGTCACCAAGTCATCACCATCTACGTTTTGTGGTGGGCACTCAATGCAGGTTCCATTCATCCAACGCACAAATTCCTGAAACACAAACATGGAGGTGGACACATTTCACACACTAATGCACATCTCCAGCCTAAAATCTGCAAGGGCTCATGGAGAGGAAATGGTCCTACTTTGGTGCTCTCTATACAATCTCTGATACACCGCATGAGTAACTGGTAGATCTCATTTATTTTAGGCTGCAGCAAAATCTTGGGGGCGGAGAGGAAGGCATCAATCCGGAAGAGAGGGTTGCTCCCCATCAGCTCAGCATTGAAAGCTTTGATGTTCCTGGATGTGACATCAACACAATGCTTGTTCTAGAGATAACCCTTTGTGGAGGTCAACAATTGTTACTGCTTACAGGACATTACCTCAGAACCATGTGAATGAGAGATTTGTGCACCTTGCGTTCCCAGAATGCATAGTAACTAGACATGCAGTTGGACTTGCCAGTGTTTGTTTCCATTATCAAATGTTCCACCTTCATGATAACCGGTCCAATGTCAGTGTATTTGCTTTTCAACAAATTCACTGTCTTGAACTGCTCTCTATCAATGCATTCACAAAACTCCTTGACACCTGAAAATGCATTTTATTACAGTGATATATGACATTTGATTATAAATTATTTTTTTTTTGTTTGTTTAACGTACTTGGTAAAAGGTGTGTCTTATCTGCAGCAGGGCATTTCAGAAGGTCTGCCATCATTATTGATTGCAACTTGGTTTCAATATCCATCTCGTTGTTCTCTATTTGACTGACAATCGACTCAAACTTTGAGAGCTCCTGATTGGCCTCATTGATGAAATCTGCAATAGCTAAAATTAAACATACAGACATTACTCTCTTGCCACCAAGATTTTTTTTCCACTTTAGCACCATACCTAAGGAATTCCAGTTCAGTCTTTTACATCCTGATAACAACAGTGTTTCAACCCCTTTGATGATTTGAGACAACATGGCGATCTTTGCCTCACTCAGACTGTCAACTGTAGAGTTGTAACAGCTGACAAGCTTGTGCAGATCATTGCTGTACCTATATCCAATGTGAAATGCAAAGGTTAAAGTGTGTTTTTTGGGGTGTTTTCAAGTCTTCGGTGAGTATGGCTACCTTATGAAGTTGAGCTCCTGTAGAGTCACATTTTGAGCAACCTCAGGTAGAGAGAAGGACATGGAAATCAAATTTTTTGTCTCTGAAATTATTGTCTGGATCTCTGGTGGAAAGTTTGCAGCGTATCGCCGTTCCTTTTGGGAATTGATTTCAGACTTGACTGCGACCTTAATGAGAAATTTCAAAATAAAAAAGGAAATTCAAAATAGTGATTTTTTTACCACTTTTTAAGAGGTGATGAAGTAAAAATGATACAGACCATCTCCCTTTGGACTTGCCGTTCATTAATGATGGCCAAGATGGGTGACTTCAGCAACAATGGCAAGTTGCGTTCAGTATCAGATACCCATGACTTATACTTTTTAATGGCATACTCATTCATTTTTTTTGCCATTTCCAAGTATTTGTTTTTTGCCTAAGAAAAACATCCCAGACGTCACATGACAGTTTAGAAGAATTGCTCAGTTATGCCTAAACTTATGAATAACTCTCAATACAGCTGTGAAAAAGTAGAATAACTCACCAATGTTCCCATTTCACTCTCCAAAAAATCTGGCATTGTCACGAGAAGAAGCATTCCTTCTTTTACATGCTGAAAAAGGGTATGTGCCCACCTGATGCTGCCTGCCACCGGTGGCTCATTCTTATTTATTCTTGGTTTGTTTTTATTTTCCTCAAAGATTTCATTTACACTGTCCACCTATGGAAATATAAGTGAGATATGCTTAATACAGGGTTCACACTGCTCAGACTTCCTGTTAAGGTCTATTGGGTGTGCCGGAGAAGAAGGTCCATTGAGAAATTGAATCTCAAATCAAGGAGGAGGGTACTGGAGGATGCATGGAAGTTAGCCCAATCAGGTTACATGTGGTTTGTGGACTTGCATAAGGCATTCAACCGTATGCCTCGGGAGTGTTGTGAAGTGCGTTCTGAGAATATGGAGTATTGGACCCCCTAATATGGACTGTCTAGTCCCTGAACAATAGGTGTTAGAGACTGGTCCATTTCTGGGTACAGCCAAAGTGTTGAATTGGTCTGGTTTCATGGCCTCAGTTTTGCATCTCAGCTTTTTGTGTCGATGATGTGGTTATGTTGGCTCCATCAAGCCACAATCATCAAGCCTTGCTCGAGATGTTTGCAGCAGACTGATAAACAAGTGGGATTGAGAATCCGCACCTCCGAATGTGGGATCATGGTCCCCAGTTTGGGAGGACGGTAAGTCTCCCTCTAGGTCACATGACGAATTTTTGGATCTTAGGATCTCATTCATTGATAAGGGAAGAATGGAGCAGAAGAGCAACAGGCGGTTTGGTGCAGAATCGGCCTCTGTATCGGCCTGTTATGGTGAAGAAGGAGCAGAGCCAAAAGGTGAAGCACTCAATTCATCAGTGGATTTATGTGCCCACCCACACCAATGGTCACGAGCTGTGGGTCATGAACAAAAGAACAAGATCGTGCATACAAGTGGTGGAAATTAGAGTCTGGGTGTGCAGAGTCTGCCTTAGAGGCTGGGTGAGAAGAAGGGACTCAGAGTTGAGGCGATGCTCCTCCGTACTGAGAAGAACAAAAGGTGGTTTGGCCACCCGATAAGGGTGCGTCTTGGACACCTCATTGGTGAGTTGTTCAAGACACATCCCACAGGAGGAAGCTCCAGGATTGACGCAGGACAAGGGGGAGAGACTATATCTCCCAGATGGCACAGGAAAGTAGTGAGTTCCCCCCAGAAGCACAGGGCAAAGTGGCTAGGGTGGGGGAAGTCTGGGTTTTCTGCGAAAGCTGGTGCCCCAATGACCCACAACCCCAGATGAGTGCAAGACAATGGATGGTTGCTTCATATAGTGGACTGAAAATATTACCTGGTCTAATAATTTGCCATGCTTCCAATGTTTTATTGTTTTGTATTGTTATTAAACATATGCAATTTCAATTATCTTTTACAAACCTCTTTGCAATACTGAGCCAGAAGGTCATTAGTCTTTTTCATCAAATGATTATTGATAGCTGGTCTAGAGCGAATACCCTTGTATTTCACAAGCATTCCAAAAGCAGCAGTTGAGGAGCGTAGGGACTTGAAAGATTTGTCAATGAAGACAATCAACTCCCTCTCAATAGCCTGATCAAACACAATTAAAAGGTGAAGAACAACAAAATTAATGCAAATTGACAACTGTTAACAATGCCTTTAAATTCTAAACTTACATAAACGCTACTGTTGAAGTTTTGCATGATGATTTTCCAGCTGCTCATCTTGCAGATATTGAAAGGATCAAAAGTTACTTCCTCAAAAGGTATGATTAGGTTGTCCACTTTGGCCACCATCTCATCAAAACGTTTTGGGTCAGAAGTCACACTTTTTAAGATGTTGAAATACTCATCCAAATTCTGCATTAACCATCACAAATATCTACTATTGAGCCAGAACATTCACTCAAACAGCACTTGACAATTAGAAGAACAATACGAACGCTGACCTGCAAGATATTGTACAAGTCCTGGCAGATGGCAGCCATGTAATCAGTTTTCTCAAAGAGTTTTCTCCTGTCAAACTCCCAACGTTTACCAGTGCCTCCTTGTTCAATTTCAGCACGCACTTCAAAGTAGGATGTCTTCCACAATTCCAGAACTTGCTTGGCATCATTCACCTTGGATTTTGACACTTTTCGTTGATCTCTGTCCAAGAGACACAATCAGACTCTCGTGACCAAAAAATGAACAATAGTTACATAATCAATACCTAAAATCCACAGACCTGAACAATAAATGGAGGTCAATGACTTGAGCCACACGCTCGGACAGCTGCCAAACAATGCGCTCCATCAAAGGCACCATGCGTTCGTTGTTGTTATAGTGGCTGGATATTAACCAAACAATTTGAAGGCTGTTCATTAGAGATGGGATGGTCTCCTGAATCACATTAAAGTTTGTTCCTGTGGCCAGATTCTGCAACATAAAATATAAAAATTTAACGTTCCGCCTGTTAAAGACGATTTGACTGTTTTTCTGCTTTTTCAGAGACGTTACCAATTCCCGAAATTTTGGCTCACCTTGAAATGCCTTTCCAGCGTTTGGAGGAAGCGCACATTTTCATCTGCCTCCTGGCAGTATTTAACGAGTTCAGCTACTGTAGCCTCCATGGTGGGAATCACACCTGCTTTTGCTTTGGTCAATACCAGCAAAATCTTCTTTACCACAGGTTGATTAAGACTCATTCTCAGAGCGCTCAGGATGGAGACACGGTCCTGCCAAAAAACAATTTCTGCCATCGGACTAGGTGTCTGTGGCTTCTTTTTATCTTGCTCCTCCATAACAACAGTAAGGTGAGTCTGCCAGTTCATCACACACTGCTCCAACTTCTCTACTATTGCTGAATTGGTCAGCAGGTCACTGACATCTGGCTTCAGATCTAGCTCTGGGATAATCAGTGCAATGTCATCTGCAATAAAAAAAAAATCAGTCAGTGATGAAAAGAAGTTACTCAACAATCATATGGAAATGATGAAAAATGCAAATTGTATGCTTTGCTTATTCTATCTCAAGCATTTTCACTATCTTTTGTGAACCAGTCCATGATTTGCAGACACTGCTCTTTAGCAAATCTGTTAAATAGTACCTATTTGAGAGAGTATGCCTCACCACAGTTACACTTGAAGGTCAGGTCGCTTGCTCAAGGACACTTCAGGCGTGCTTGGAAATTTAAAAGCATCTCTCCAGCTAGTCCCAATTATCATAACTATAGACTGTAGTCATCCATTCTCTCTTTTTGATCCCATCCAAGCCCCACTCTAACTAGTACTAGTTGTGAAAGTATTGATAATTACTTTGAAACATACAGAGGATGTTTTTCTGTTGAACTTTGTGGAATGTGGCACTTCATTCATTTTTGATGCAGATAATTATACATATTTTCACTTTTTCCTGTTTGAATTACCAAGGTGTAAACGGGACAGTCCGTTCTTTAAACACATTTTTAGTCTTAGATGATTCCTAAAAATAAGTCCAAATATGTGGAACAAATAATTTTCACTGATAACAATTTTTTCTTTATTATCCTGACTCTGAAAAGTTAACAGTTTAGAAAATGAATTCAAAACTCCATATAACCATATTACCATGCTCATTATGCTACAAAGACCTCCCTTGGGAAAAACTAAAACAGATAAACAGCCTAAAAAATGCATTTTGGCAAACAGTATTTGACACAAACAAACCTTGAATTTTAAGCTGTTGAATAGTCGAGTTGACCAAGGCCAAAAACTTATGTGTGCTGTTGAGTAGTTCATTACGAATGGGTGCTTGGTCACTTGGCTTGGTTGAAGTCTCTTTGCCACCACTGAATTCTTCACGAGGAGAACCGGCTTCTGCCTGACAGCCAGCCTTAGTTTTCTTCAGCTGATGGGCAGTCAGTAGTGGAATATAGATCTAAAAAAATTACACAACCTAAGTTGTAAATTGTCTTGGTAGATTTTCTTTACATGTTCTTGTCATCTTGTTTTTGACTGTTGAGACTGCAAGGCTCACTTACATGTACTAATTTTTTCTGCAAAGTTGGTAGGTTGTGTCCATTATGCAAACCGGTCTGCAAGTATTTGGGCATCAGTTTATTGGCTTCAATTATGTCAAGTGGTTCTACAATGGTCTCTGGAGTAAAACACGGATAACAATGCATTGTTTAACTCCAACAGAATTTTAATTATCTTGATATTGCTCTTACTCTTTGTGGTCTTGAGGAAATACAAAACTCGAGATTTGGCAAATCTCTCTGGAACTCGGTTTATAGCCATGTGCAGCTCAGTGTGATAGACGAGTTGAATTGTCTGAAAACAATAGTTTATTTATGTATTCCCCAATAATGCATCATTGATAAACAGGTTTTCCATATTTTTTTTTTTTTATCTCACATGACTGAGGGGTTGTTCGGGAGTCTTGTTTCCTCTTTGGAGCTCCGATTCCCCCTCATGATCCAAAGAGTCATTGGAGTTGCTTTTTTCTGATGTTAATGGTTCAATGGTAACATTAGAATACAGTGAAGTGAACATGAACATAATTTCATAACGAATTAAATAAATATGGAACTCACCGTGTGGAATTTCAACTTCAATCGCCTCCTCTCGGACAGTTTTCATAAACAGAAGGCACGATACGGTGTTTTCTTCAGAAGCGACATTTAAATAGCGAATAAGGTCCTCCTCCTCTTTTCCATCTCGTCGACTCAGAAGTTCGTCGAAACATTTGTTATCTGCTAAATTGAAACAAGCACGAACTCGCTGTCGTATCCATTCCACGCGTATATCATCGTGGGCCATGACTACAAATTCTTAACATTTCAAATTGGCAAGTTTTTGTACACGCACAAAGTGGAGTGCCTTGCAAGCGTCGTCCCAGCAACCAATAAACTGAGGGACTTCCTGCTTTAGGACAACAGAAAGGCGCAGCAGTCGTGGAAGCGTCACTGCGCGATTTCTTTGGAAACCTGTGCAAAAATACTTTTTGTGCCATAAAATACCACCCATTGGTCAACTCACGTTTCATAATAAACATAAAATACACTAGCAGCTAAATTAAATACACACTGACCAAAAACAACTAATTTAAACGCTCATTGAACAAGTCACGCGTTGTCTATAGACAATTGTATTATAATACAATTTAACGATTTCATAGAGTACATTTTATTGGAAAAAAATACAATATTCCGAATAAATTTCACTCAAAGTGGTGGATTAATTGTACTCTAAACAATTCAAATCAACTCAGTGACAAAGTAAATTTCGTAGAGTACATTTTACTCTAAAATTACTATATTTGGTCCCAGAAACATAGAAGAATTTGAGAGTGAAATATTCAGCATAAAAGTTATCTTGAAATGTACTGAGAATTTTATGCTGAATATTTTCCTCTCAAAATATGTTTACCGGGATCAAATGTAGTAGGAGTAAAATGTACACGACGAAATTTACTGTGTACGTGTTGATTGTTTTAAAATTTTAATTTTGTGGTCGATGTTTAACAAAACTCTTACCTGCGGTATTTGAAATTTACAAGATGTTTATTTTCACTTTATTCGTGCATATTCTTGTACGCATTAAATTATACTTTGAATACAATTTACAAAAAAAATACACTCTTAATGTAGACTGGGACCAAATTGAGTCCTTTTAGAGTAATACTGTACGAAATTTATTGTATAGATTCATCTATATATCCCTGCAAATATACAATTTCTCCCTTTAAGGTAGGGGTGGGCAAACATTTTGATTGGCGGGCCACAATGGGTTCTACCAGGAGCAGATAGCTGGAGTGTTATGATAACCTCACCTCATCTGAGATAAGAAATACATTTAATTTTAAATGAAAGTGAAAAAAGCATTACAACAATATATATGTCGTGGAAAAAACACAGTATTTAGAAAATGAAACAATAAGGTTTGATCATTTAATTTTTTTCAAGTACGGTGGGCCAGATTAAAACGTTTAGCGGTCCGCATGCGGCCCCCGGGCTGTAGTCTGCCCACCCCTTCTTTAGGCCAAACAGTATAGATCCTGCCTCTCACCTGAAGTCATTTGGGATCAGCTCTCTGGTAGTAACCTGTGCAAATACATTTAGAATATTTTCCTTGAAACAGACAAACATAAATAATAAAATAAAAAACAAGGTTTTCTTTTTGCGTGGTCCAACAGGATTACTAAATGGAAAGAACCAATTAAAAAAAGAAATGAGCTGGGTCAAAATGATGGCGCTGTGTTGTAGGAGCCCTAAATTGATATTTTGTTGCAGAAACTTTTTAGGCAACCGCTGCAATCAAATGACTGTGGTTCTCTGTAGACAAATATTTTGCTCCAACTGTCTCAGGTTTGAAGGAGCCTGCTCACAACATGTTTCAGCTTCTACTACAGATGTTCAGTACTACATCAATCAGAGCTTAAAGAAGGCATCTTTGTTCTCTGTCCTCTTGGAGGATCCATGCATGATAATGCTTTCTGACAGTAAGAAGCATATTTTGCTCCAGAATGCCTTGATAGGCTCCAAATTTCATTTACCGGAACCCTGCATAGATTCAGGATACCCTGCTCTAGATGCAAGGGTGTTGCAGGTTATAAAGCTGTACTGGGTTTGCCCAATATCGGTCTGTTGGGCACTCTGTACTGGGCCACAGAGATACATACCAAAAGAAAATCTGTAGCAGACATAGAGTAAGGCCCAATTATGGTTATCACCAGGGCAGGAATGTAACGGATGGTTGCCAGTACATGAAATATCAGTTAGACCGTAAACAGGTCGATGGTGGAAAAAAGGTTGAGGACCACTCTGACCTTCCTGTGTGGAGTTTGCATGTTCTCCCCGTGCCTAAGTGGGTTTCCTCCCACATTCCAAAGACATGCAAGGCAGGTTAACTGACCACTCCAAATTGTCACGAGGTATGAGTGTTGTCTGTCTTTGTGTGCCCTGCGGTTGGCTGGCAACCAGTCCAGGGTGTAACCTGCCTACTACACAAAGACAACTGGGATAGGCTCCAACACCCCAGCGACCGTAGTGAGGAGAAGCGGCTCAGATAATGGATGGATAATCTCAACAGTTCAAACATCCAGATTTTATATAACGTTTGATAAATTGCAAGGAAAATCATGGCATGTCTTCTTGTTCTCAGGTATTGGTTTAAACACTAATGGAGACATTACCTCACATATCCAACTTAATTTATTGATACAAAAATATATTTATCCATTTGCAAACAGCCACACTGTTGCCATATTAAAAAAAACATTCAGATTCTCATACAATGGGTGCAAAAAAAACTTCATTAAATCCAAATTATCGAAGCAAGTTCAGCCATCTCCAAGCATTTTATATACACAAAATGAGCAAGAGAATTGGGAGAAAGTCGGAGTGTTTGTACTTACATTAACACAAATGGCAAAGCAAATCTGGGATTAACGGCTATACAACTGATGAAAATCTAAATTTGTGAAAACTATATGGTATCTTATCATCACTGATTGTTCTGCCAGAGTACATGAGAGAGCAATAATTTCTAAATAAACAAAAATAAGCCCTCAGTAATCCCAGAAACCAGTCATAATAACTTACACTTTAAAATACTGCTGAGGCCAGAATTCCCTGCATAATCACATTTGATAAAGCGCCGAGCTGTGACTGTTAACCACTCATTGAATATGCAGCAAACATCCAAACAGCAATAACTGAATTCACTTAGCCACGCATAGAATGCTAGCTTGTGCAGGAACTGGCAGCTAAAGACAACAATAAGAATCTATGAAGAAAAAAAAAACAACAACTGTGAATTCATCTTTAATTCTGAAGCACTTTAAAAGAGAATAAATTTAAAAAAAATCCTGTAAAAGTATCAACATGTCATCTCACGTTCTCCAGACTAACACTTTTCATTTACAAACATGAAAATATATCACATCATACGTAGTGTTTTGGTGGCAGAAATTAAGAATACCGGGCTAACTGAAGGCGTCTATGGTGTTATTTGGTTGGATTAAGGCAAGGAGTGCAAGAAAAGGCTGAGCTCTTCAATGAAGGCTCGCTTGTACCAAGTCAATGGAAACCAGATGTGCCAAAAGTGAAACTTGGGGAAAAAGCCAAAAAGATGAACTGGACAAATTCAAATAATCGATACTGTGCAACAAATAAGAAATGTGTGTGGGGAAATGCAAACATTTTTTTCTTCTATAAATAACAAATTCTAGGCGATAACCAAAACTAATATAACAAACCTGGTCTAAACATTAAGTTACTTTATCTTGTGCTCATCAATTCACAACTTGGCAGAAATGCTTTGTCATACATGACACCAAGAAACAATTTTGGCACAATAATAAAACTCAAATTCCAAATTAAATCAATAAATGTACTCAAAGTGAAGTATATACTGACTGTGATACAAAATATCCTATGATATTTACTGTACAAACTCTATATTGATACAAAAACAGCAGTTTTGGTACATCTCAAACTGGCAGAGTTCTTAAATGCTGTAGGATGTTGTGGTCCTTTTATAAGTCCAACTGAGGAGGGAATATTGTTCAAGCGGTGAGGAAAAAAATGAAATTGGTTAATGAAATCACTGGAATAATCACATTTCGGCTATTTAAATCATCCATGAGAATGTCCTTTACGTCACAGTAAACCTTCTTGTTCAAAGCTGGAGGGCAGGAGAGAAAAGGAAAAGGGATAAAACTTGACTCCAGTTCCACTGTAGAATTTATTCTGAAATTCCACCCTGAGGGAGGAAAATGGATTATGTATTAAAAAGGTTGAATACAGTCCATGACAGTTTTTCATGCACTTATGAGGGCATCTTACCAGTGAAGACGAAGAGCATGGAGGAAAGCAGAGAGGCCCTCCATTACCAGCAGGATGGACACGGTGAGAACAGCAAAGAGGCCAAATACAGGCACTAAGAATAATACCCCGAGAATCGATTCCATTCGTAGTCCTACTCGCATGACCATGGCCCAAAGCACCTCAGATAGCTCTGTGTGCAGAAACATGCCTCCTTATACAAAGTGTGATAACGTGTACAGTCGACATCCGCATTTCATGGGCGATAGGGTCACCCGGACAACAAAAATACGCTTAGAATTGATGCTTATTGAAAGACTTTGAGGAAACCATAAATTCCAAATCCTCCCCAAAAAAGCACTGATGACATTCAAAATACAGTTTCCAGAGGGGAAATTCTTTTTCATCCACGTGTGCAAACAATACATGAAATTAAAAAATTGAAAATGTATTTCCAATCAGGCTACATGCGTATAGAGATGAGTGCAATTATAAGAACATGATTTCAAGTGGCATCTTGGACTGGCAACATTCACAGTGTCCTGGCAGTGAGGGCAGGAATTTCTGAGGTAACTCAGTGGTTTTCAAAGCACGGTATGAATACCACAAATGATTTGTGAATCACAGGATTAAATGTAATTAAATTAAATGTAAAATTAAATCAAGTGTTTGTTTTCAAACATGTATTTAGGTTCATTTTTAATTAACTTAAGTGTGTGGTTCATTTTAATTGAATCATTATCATTATTTAAGCATACCATATTTTCGCGACCATAAGAAGCACTTTAAAGTCTCAAACTTCCCCCAAAACAAACGAGGCGCCTAATCACGCAACGTGCCTATTCTATAGACTGAACAACTCTCTCGACTAGGGAGACTGTCCCTTTTGGGCACTGCAGCGTGCACGTAGGCACACCCTGCTGGCCGAAGTCTGAGACATCGGCGCCACAAATTGAGTGTGATAAATACATTATGTGAATATGTCTTTTCGGTGCTGGTGCAAAAGAAAGCTGGACGAACGAGCAGCTGTCCACAATGTCGTAGTTTGTCTAATCATTCATGTTATTGCAAGCAAGAAACATCACAGGTTGAGACAACAGACTGCAAAAAAAACCTAAAAAAAAACACTGCAAAGCACACCACTCACATCTTTCTAACCTGATAAGGCTGATAGGATCCCAGAATGCCTCAGTCTGATAATCTCCCAGAGTGCTGCACCCTTTGATACAACGCGTCTTGCTACATTGAAATGCAGTGCTAATGTCCAAACTGTGCATTATGTTACGGTGTGTTACAATATTAAATAAATCTTTCAGCAACAAAACCTCATCCTTGTTTTAATACAAAAACCTGGGCAAGCGAGGAGCTTGGTGTACACCGAGGGTAGCTGCTGAACTCAACAATACTTTGAAGACCTCAGGAGTAATGTAGACTCCATCGGTTTGTCACGCTTAAGAGGGAGCTGAACTGAAAGGCAAAGCTAAAGGTTAACTGATCAATCTACGTTCCCACCCTTATCTATGGTCACAAGGGGTGGGTCATGACCAAATGAATAAGGAGGGCGACCAGCATCAAATTGTGTTGTAGTTAGAGGTTCCACTGCACTGTGAAGTCGTACCGGTATCAATTCGTGGTAACCTGCATTGGGTGGACTACCGAGGCTTCATACTTACGGGCATGTGCCAGACTCAGAGCCCAGAGCCTGAGGTAAGAGGCAGTATTGGAAATGCATCCCAGGCAGTACTCTATTGTGTGGATGGCCTGGTGCAGGAACTCATCAGCAAAGTCAAACTGATATGACAGAAAAAAACAAAAAGTAGCTTATTTGTTTAGTCAATATTTTGTTGGCGTCAAGTGTGCTAACCTCCTCTGTGGGCTGCTCCCCGCTGGAGGAGAGCTCACTGGGACTGCTGCCCTCCTCCATGTCATGAGTCCGTAACAAGAAGAGTTCCTCTTCACTGCTATGACGCACACGCTCATATCCCTGAGAACACAAACAGCATGACACCAAGTCAGATTTGCTTAAACATACTTTGAGACGCTGACTGGCAAATAAGTACTTTACTTACTCTGTACAAATTAAGCCGATGACTTCCATTGTGAAGCCAATAGAGGTAGAGTGGTTTGCCAAGGAACAGAACAGGCACTGAAAGCACAGCGATGACTACCAGAAATATCTGAAAGCCGCTCTGGAAACAACAACAAAACCATATTCAACTTGATTTATAAAATGTTGCAGATTTGTGATCATCCCGTTTCTATTTTAAAGGTGCATAATATTCCACCAATCAAACCCTTTATGCATTTGAAGACAAGATCAAAAGAAAAAAATAAATTGCAAATTAAGTAAAAGGTTCTTCACCATAAATGTTTTTAAAGCTATCCATCCATTTTTTTGCCATTTTTCTAAAATGCACAGAAAATATCAAGACCTTTGAAATAAAAACATCTTCAAACTAATATCGTATATTTCATCATATTTACACAAATTAGATGTGTTTTGTGTGTAATCTCACAATGAGATGTTGCTTATTCTAATAGACAAAATTGTCAACTTTTTTTCCTACTTTATTTTCTATCCAGATTTTAAAAATTCTGTCATTTGAAAGGATAACGGGGCCATGCGGCCACAAAGAATGATACTAAAATTCCTTTCTGACATTTAAACCTCTAAGAATGTATACTTTTTTTTAACGTGGACTTTAGCAGTGCCAACCATTGACTAGAAAATATTTGACTAGAAAGCGGGACACTTCAGTTTCTCACCTGTCCAGGGTAGAGGGGATGCACTGAGTCACCTTGCATGAGGAACATGTTTATAAAGTGAATGAGGATGCTAGGAGCCTGTCTGGAGTTCTTGGCAGAGAAAAAGAGCCACTTGTAGAGTATCATGAACACCAGGTATCCAAAGAGGCACAGCAGGAACAAGATCTCGGGGAGAAATACCAAGTACAAATTGTGCTCCCTCCTGAAGTGCCTGTATTCATGAAGAAAAGTAGGTTAAACCCTATTATTTGCGTTCATCCAATGTCAACATTAATTTAAAATACTTACAAATGATTAAAGGTGCTGAGAATCACACCAAAGCTCATGTGAATGATGCCCAATATTATTGACATTTTCATCTTATAGGAGTTCAGAAATGTAAGACGGTTTGAAGCCAAGTTCCAAATCTTAAATAAGAAAAACACATTTATGCATTGTACAAAAAGAGCAAGACGTGCAATGCAGCTAAGACTGATGAAAAAATTTGACAAAATGTATTAGGCAGGCTGATTCTAGTGAAACATAGTTTGATGGCACTTGACAAGTAAATTAACAATGGCAGCTTTCACAAAAGCTGCGTAACGAGAATATTTTTCATGTGACTGCAGTGATCTATTTGTGTTACCAAATCATTGAACACCATAAGATGTTATTATTTTTATTGTCGCATTGAGTGTGACAAGACTTCAATACTGTCCACTCACTGGGTCGATTCCGAGAGGGTATGGTCCACTGAACACTCCAGTTACATTTGGATCCAGAGTAAGAAAGCCATTCCTCTTGACATCCTGAAAACTATTTGGAGAAGATTAAACCACCAATGTGAGTTGAAAGTAGAAACCTGGACTCTTTCAAAACATTGTGCAAGCTTTCCTGGATTCTTTTGTCATTGTTTTCGTGAAACACTTACTTCCACACATTAGCTGTGAACATGGCTTTGACGCTCCATCCAGAACCAAAGATGTTAATGGATTTGGAGAAACAATCATTGTATATCAAGCCGGTGTATATAGAGAAGAGGCCCATCATTAGAATGATGTAACGACCCTCAAAAAATGTGTTCCAGATCTGCATGTATACACCAAATCACCCTGGTTAGGTGTCAGCCTTATCAAGATACAAGTACACGTCTAAAACAGGTTGAATAGCAACTTACCTCATTCCTGGTGTTCTTAAGTTTACGGTTGTTCTCACACAACACCATCCAAAAAGCAAAGGCAGCCATAAGAAGACCGTGACCCATGTCTCCAAACATCACAGCAAACAGGAAGGGGAATGTAATGATTGTGAAAGGAGCTATAATAAAAAGTGGGGAAGAATTAGGAACAAAAATGATCTATGCTCTAAGCTCTCTCAAAGGCAGTAATCGTAATATGCAACCAAACGTATGATAAATAAATCAAATCTATTTGTTTCCACAATAAAAACTGTCACAGCAAAAAGTAAAAAGATACCCGCTTACCAGGATTGACTTCTCGGTATGTCCCCACTCCATAGGCATCCACAATGTTCTGGAAGCCAACAGTGAACTTGTTGGCCCTTATCAGGGTCGGAGGAGTGTCATTGGTGGGTATGCGATTGACAAAGGACGGAACTGTTGATCCACTTTTCCTCTGTCAAACAAAATACATGTCACCAATACGAATATGAACAGTGATGGGAGTCACGGCATTAGGAATAACGGTGTTACTTTTTTCAGTAAAGAGGAAGAAACAGTAAATAATGCCAGAGTCGGGATACGCAGGACATGCAAACAGACATTCTCCAAAAATATCAGTGTCGCTAAAATGTTTAGCTTTGTTTTTAGTTGAAACAAAAAGAGCAGGGAGTTCCCAAGCTCAGCAGCATCTCTTGAAAATGTTCAAAGAATAACAATTACATGAGGTTTAGCCAATTTGAAGCTGATCGCTAACTTTTTATAAAGGGGAAGTGAACCCACAATTTTTTTTTATTATTCGAAACACGATCTTCTGGTATGCATTGCCTTTGTGGAATATGAGTTAAGCAGCAAAATCCACCTGTTTTTAAACCATCTGAGGGGGCGGCCAATTTGTCACTTTTGTCGACTGAAAATGACATCACAGTTTCTCAGGGCTTAGGTAACGGCCAATCACGGCTCACCCGTGATGCTGAAGCTGAGCCATCATTGGTCATTAGCAGAGCCATGAGCAACTGTGATGTCATTTTCAGTCGACAGAGGCGCCCCCTGAGAAGGGTAAAACGGGTGGATTTTGTGGCTTAACTCATATTCCACAAACACAATATTAATCAGAACCACGTTTTTAGACTAGTGAGGGCACATAGAACATTTTATTGCAAATATTTTTGGGGGTTGACTTCCCCTTTAAAAGGGATGCTGCCAATATACAATACAACTCATCTGTGATGGGAGAACATGATTTAAACAAATTGTAACTTGTTTTTCATCAAGCAGTTGCTTTAATAAAAGTGTTGAAACAATCACAACAATCCATTGTGATAAATCAAGGGATGTTTAAATCAACCTCTGTGTATACCCAACTGTAAAACAGTGTGTGCACATGTAAACAGTTGAGCAGAGATCCTCAGTCGAAATCATGTTCATCGGAATGACAAAACGTTTCTATGTGAGCCCAGCTATTGTGATATCTTTGACTCGCATTTTACAAGTGCATTTTTTTTTCTGCCGATAGAAAAGGTTTGTTGTGTTTGCCCCCGGGAGGAAACCTTGTTGTGGCATAGTTTGCATATGAATGCTTTATGATGATGATACAACTTCAGGCTTCTTATTTACCATTGTCATAATAAGAAATATAAATATTTATCTAAAAGAGGTTAAAGGAGGATAGAAATGATTGGATAGAACTGGCAAGATCGAAACTTTTCTATCGTCTCCGTGACGCATATCGCCATATCAACCATAGTGGTGATCCGAACGATCACCCGTGAATCACGATCGAATGCTTTCTGTGGAAAAGCAAGTGATTGGCATATGTCCATGTCCTTTAACTTTCAGTAGTAAACAAAATGAATTCCATGAATTAGGGCCTGCAGCATGTTTACTAGTTGTGTCCAATAAATATTGTGTTAAATAAATTATGCGTCTATGATGTTCTCCTTTACGTAATTGGCCTGAGAAACCTAATAAAAAAAATCAATCTAATGACGACTAAAGTCTGTACTGGTTGAAGAGTTTCATTACCGATCCTTCTTCAAGCGCTCTTCTCAATGTAGGAAGCTCATTGACAGGACACCAGACTTCCGCAATAAGACACTTGTTGGTGACGTCAAAACTGCACTGGTTCAGAATGTAATAGATGGCTTTCATCTTCTTGACTTGTATGACCCAAGTGTAGACTGACTCGGAGGCCTTGACCAGGACCTGCTTCAGGTAATCGTCAGTTCTATGAAGTACCTGCAAACGACAACAACAAACCAGACTTTGAGAGCTGTTTCATAGAATTACTAGCAAGACATACTACAGGTCGCTTGTATTTTTGTCACACCGATATAAACACAAAGTTAATATTTCCAGCTATAAGATACAGCTATAACATTCAGAAGGGACAGAGTTCAAGGAGGTGTACAGCATTTAGGAAAAAAATGGTAGCCAGGATCTCATGCTGATCATGTGCTCCAAGGAGTGAGAGCAATTGAATTTTTCAGTCACAGTTTGTTAAAGTTAACAAACAATTTACGAGGCAGTGACCCGGCCAGAGAAACGTTCCTGACTCGCTAACTCAGAGGAAATTGGTTAATCATTTAAAAGAGACTCTTTGTGACTCCTTTTCTGACCGTACTATATGGTGTAGTGATGTGATATGTATACATGCATATTAATCTGAACATGGTTTGGATACAGTATCATGTTTTTTTTGTTTTTTCTTTAAAGGTGATTATTCAATTACGACCTCCATTTCTTCAAAACTAATTGCAATTTGTCTTGAAACTAAAGGTACATAATCTGTTTTGGAAATTGTTTCTAATTATTTGTTTGAATGTGGCCTGAGTACACGTAGATTTGATCATTTTAACATTTTCATTGCATCTACCGTATGCCGTTAACGGTGAAGCCTCACTTTTTTTTCTTAACCTCAGAAGCACGTACGTTAAGAGATATTTAACCTCGGCATATTACATTTTAACACGATGACAGTAAATGCATTTACAATGTCATCGGGTTCTGTTATCAATTGAACAAGTGCATGAAAAAAAAATGACGACATACAGTGTGCAGGTCCTGAATGCGAGTACTTAGTCCTTGCACAACGTCGTTCCTCTCCTCATTGCTACTGGGATACGGATACACATGACAGTGGTAGCTGGAGAGGAAAGAAAACAGATTAGTTAGAGGAGGATTTTTCTTTACAACAGCCAATACAACGTAGTTGTGTGAAATATTACCAGTCACAGATCTTCTTCACTTTCTGACCAATTTGTTCTCCCCAGTAGGAGATTAGAAACACCACACTTTTGGTGGGCTCACCCTAGAAAAAGGCAAAAAGGTTTCATTTTTTGAGGCAAATCCAACACAAAAAGAGAAAGCAGTAACCAAACCAATGTGACAACATTTTAAAAAGCCACAATAAAATTGTAACTATATTATTATTGATGTTGAGGGTCAGAATAGCACTCATAGCTTCATATTTTTTTCTAATCAAAATATAGACACAACACAGCTAACTTGAAGACCTACAGTGTCAGGATCTTCGAGATACTCCTCGACTTCAGCGTAGCTCAGAATGGTGAAGCCTTTGCACACTCTCCAAAGCATTCGCTCAAAGGCCTCAATCTTCGCCCTCTGGATGAGCCCAGAAATGAAACTGTGAGAGAATGAAAATAAGATTCACAAATTATACTTATACTTATCTATTCATCCATCCAATCATTTGACATTGGACTGGAGCCGATCCCAAAATCCAGTACCCCACTTAGGGGCGAACATTTGAACGTGTTGGTGAAGGTTGGCAATTTTGAGTTCCCATCAGTATTTGTTCAAGGTCGCAAACGTTTGTTAACAGTTTTCCATTTTATTCTTGTCGCGAGGAACACAATCACTACCTTCGCCA
Organism: Idiotropiscis lumnitzeri; assembly: GCF_059441095.1. Taxonomy (NCBI): domain Eukaryota; kingdom Metazoa; phylum Chordata; class Actinopteri; order Syngnathiformes; family Syngnathidae; genus Idiotropiscis; species Idiotropiscis lumnitzeri. Next base: position 35,160,150 of record NC_142391.1, read on the forward strand.
ATGGAAACGTTCACCCTTCAGTGGGATACAGGTTAAAGACGGACCACACACTGGACAAGTAACCAGTCAATCTCTGAAGCATATTACCACGTCATAGTCACAAACTGAACAATAAAGTGCAACGCCAGAAAGAAACCTGGTTGACATTACCTTAGTCTTGCAGTGACTAATTTACAATTAAATGAAATTATATTCCAACTGGGATCACACACATTACCATGACCTAGGTTTGTACTATCACACCAAAACATTAACTCAAAAATGCCTAATCACCGATATAAACTGTATGTGATATACCAAGCAGAGTTTCATTTTACCCCAGTTTGGCTCCAAGCCTCTGCATACTGCTGTAGTCCATCACTGTGTCTTTTTCTAGGAAAGGAAACTCTTCATATGTGATTTGTACGGTCTCTCTCTGGGAGGAAAGCAATGCATAACCAAAGGATGGAATTAGGAAATTGGAAAAGAAGACAATTGATGAAACAGCTGATTCCATTCCAGTCAATACACAACGTTCAATGTTGCATACAAAAGAAGAATGGAAGTGTGCACAATTCCAGATACTACAATATGATCCACTTACCTCAGTGCTTCTCTGCACAAAATTGCGAGTAATGCGCAGCATGTGTGTATACTCTGTGAGCTCCAACAGATTCTTCTGCAATCTCTCCTTATTCCTCATGACCTCACCTAACTCTACTTCCAGCCGCTGTAGTTGCTCCTGGAAGAACATGTGCATGCAGAACCAATGTGATGCTGAACAGGAGAAGAAATGTGTGACATAAAGGCTGTGAACTTACCATTATACCCATCACGTTTTTTGGTAAAGGAGCCACTGGATTAACATCACCGTCAGGCAATGAAATGTCTGCTTTCTTGATTTCTCTCAACAGATAGCCTGTTGACAGTATAAGGGTCAGTTTAAATTCTGCATGAAGCTATTGTGTGTTTTATCCAAATGTTATTACCAGCCTTTAAAAAGTGCAACACAAACATTCACACTAGGGAGTGATTCTCAACTCTTGACTGAATACAATAGTTCGGTTTAGTGAAAGCCTTCTTATTCAGCTCGATGAATGCATGATGGCATTTTTAATGACGGCAGTCACTGACTTTCAATTGAATTCTATGAGAAGGAGCTCTGTTCTTTATTGTATTAGTACTTTCTATGCAATTATAGCGCTGTTCGAGCCTTAAACTAAATAACTGCATTCAAACTTTCAACTTGTAGGATTAATCACAATCATATCATACTGTATTTGCTTTCACACTATTTGGTGTTCAGTTAAAGATAAATAAATACTTACCAAGGATCCTCTCCATCTCTTCACATCTTTTGATTTCGTTTACATATTTTCGTTGAAATGCATTAACATTGGGATTAAGCTGAAACAGGAGACACACAAAAGTCAACCGCTGTTACACAGCAAAATGTCATTTAACGTGACACTTCCTTTCATATTTCAATTCAGAAACTGCTGAAAGGAAGGTTAAAAAAAGGACAAAAAAATAGAAGTTATACGGTCACGATAAATGCGGAATGTATTTGCAAGAGACGTTTTCCACAACATGACAAACTATTTCGGGACTTACATCTCTGAACTCCACAATGCCGAGTTCTCCGAGATCGCCGATGCAGTCGTATGCTGATCCGGACTGAAGGAACAGTTGGGCCAAACACATTTCTTCACCCCGCAGCAGAGAGCTCATCTTGACAGCTTGCTGATCCCTTCTCCTCTGAGTGGCTGCTATTGTTAGCAAGCTAACAACCTCGGCGACTACAGTTAGCGTTCATTAAATTTCAGCCACCGTCCCGCAAGTTGCGTCCTGTTCATCCAGTTCCATATTTTGAATTATGCGGTACAAACATACTTGACTTGCTTGAGGTCCCTACGTTATCCATGCACAAGTTATCTCCGTTGTTGTGTCAGCTAAAGGCTATATCTTTATACGCCTTCGTTAATACTGCATGAAAAGAAAGTTCCTCTCAAAGATAAAATCGATAAGATGAGCCCTCACATATTCGGGTCACTATCAACCAGCAAGCAACTTGATGCGCATTTTCTTCATTGTTTATAAAGTTTTAGCAGAGGACGCAGGTTTATTCTCCACGTCACTCTGTTTCCGAGTCTGCGCAGTGAGCACCTTACGCTTGCGATGGGATACACGTGACCCGGCGAATTGTACACAAAAAGAATTGATGCGAGTAGTTTTATTTTTGAGCAAGAACATGACTGCAATGAAATACATAATTGAAAAAAAATTGAATTAAAGTATTACCGTCATCGATGTACCAATTAAAAACACGATCAAACAAATGGCCAAAATGCAAAACACTTTTGCAAAATAGCCAAACTATTTTTGTTTTGTTATGAATAAAATACAGACATGCACCATATTTCAAAAGATCTATTCACACATCTGCTTATTGTTTTTTTAAAACGAAAAATTGTCTTAAAAGTAGCACTTCTAATGAACTTTTATCCCGTTTAACTCATCGTTATTATTGCTATCCCTTTGTTATTATCATTATTAATATTTTGGTTTCTTATCGATATTTTCGTGGGGTTGGCGTCTAAATAAACAAACATTTAGTAGTCTTAAAATAAGTACAAAATTGACTGATCGACTTATAATAAAACTAAACACAGATTTACTGTTCTTGCAATGTAATAGTCGCATACAGTCAGCTCTGTCCGTTTTTTAAACGCTGCTTTGAAACAGGAAGAAATGTTGAAAACCGGATGTACGTAATTTCACCGCGCGGCTACATTTGTTGTTGTTATCGATCCGTTGTCTCTGAGAAATTGCGATGCTGTGAATTCTACATACACGGCTGCAGTAGATTCTAATTCGTTTTTGTTGATACAGATACATTGTTTTGCAACGACGATTAATAATATCAGATAAGTCCCCTAAGCAACACGCTAACATACAAAAGTCGCTTAAAAGATACGTCACCATGTGTATTAGTGTTTTGTCGCTAAGTAACAGCGCACAGCGCCGCTTAACTCAAAAGTAGCTTTAATCTTCGACGTTTCGGCGATTGTTAACAACTCAGTCTTGTAGACATGTGTTAGGTGAATTGGGATTTGACCACATGAGCAAAAACTTCAATTTAAGAAGTATTCGCAACCTACTTCGGTTAGAATGGGCAAAGTCGTGGCTTTACTATCTTTTCTACTGTTTTGTTGGGCGGATAGCACAAAACTGGGTAAGTAATTGTATTTCTAAGTTGACTTAGTACATTTAAATGTGGGCTCTGTGTTGAGTCACATGTGTCATGGTCATCAGTTTTCAAGCCATCGTTCATTTTTGCCACTGGACCGAGAATCACAGCACATTTACTTGGAAACTTAAAAGACGTCTCTCTGAATGTACGCGCTGTATTCCCATCTAATGTAACAGGTACATAAAACAACTAGAACTCCTTATCGATTTTGTTTGAGGAAGTACGTGATCACTTGTCGGTTGCTGGTGTATTTATAGGTAGTATTGGCCCTCCATCGTGTGCAGCTGAGGAAACATTATGGAATGTCACAAAAGAACTGGTTGGAACGGTAGGACCATCAACTTCTCAACCGTAACACGTCATCACCACATGAAGCTGAAACCGAAAAATGTTGAACAGCACTATAATGATGAAGTACACCTATGTTTGATTTGTGATTCCACAGAATGCACTTCGGGTTAATCTGCAGCTAAATAAAAGTCTGCAATTGTGTGGTGACAATGAGACAGACTGCTGTCCAAATCCATTATGTGTCCTGGAGAGCCTGCAGTTATCTGCCTGTGTGGGCAACACAGTTCAGGCATCATTGCTGATCCAGGTCAAAATTCATGCTCATTTGATTTTCGCTTATCCCAAATCTGGTAATTATACTGAATCTGCTATGTTATACTCTAACTTTAATTACAAGAGAGTCATGATTTTCAGTAAATTTCCATCTCCTGTTCATTGTAGACAATCGAACGGTCATCCCAAACCAAGTGTATGAACCTCTGGGTTCCTGTCCATGTGACCTCACTACTCACGCTTGTGATATCCGCTGTTGTTGTGACAAGGTACTTGCAACAAAACGGGCCAGTATGATAATAATATGCCTCGTTATTTATCCTCAAGCTCATGTTTGACTATGCTCTAACAGGACTGTTCAACTGAAGAGTTGAAGCTGTTTCAGTCGCATTGTCTCCCTGGACCCTTTGGTGGGCAGGTCCCTCCAATTCCAGACTATCACTGCTCTGCACAGAGAGACGACTCCCCGGATTGGTTTCCATTTCTGTGTGTCATCTCCCCACCTGAAAACAACCCATACCTGGGGCTCTTCTATAATGGAGACAAAGTGTAGGCATTTATTTAATTGTTGCGTTTCATTGCGTACCATATTATTTATTGCCTTAATCCTGTACGGTTTGTGTTATTGTCATTTAATTTATTTAGAACCCCAAAGCCGCGCCCCTCCTTCCAAATGCCTGTTTTGTCTGCACCAGTTTTTAATATCTACAAACAAGGGAATCCCATTTTTACTTCCGATGATGAATTCTTCACGATTCCCCAGGTTAGTAATGTCTGATTTATTTGTCACAATAACATGTTTTTCTCTTTTTTGTGTTCTTGTTGCCAAAGCTAACTCAAAATATTTGCTGTGTTTTGCACACAGATGGCAATTGGACACTGTGTTGACAATGCTCCGGTTGCGTTTTTGGAAAATTTTAGTTTCAAATGTGTAACCCTGCTGGACTCTTGTCCAACTGAGTTCCCTTTACATACACTTTCATCAGATTTGCGTGTTCAACTGAACAATGGACAAGGAGGTATGTTACAACTGTAACACGGTCTGTAAACATAATGGTTTGACTAAATCATTTCTCTTTACTCTAGGTGATGTCACAGTCATAGTCAAAGATGAATTAGTCGGGGATTTGAGTAATTTCCTGTCAACTGCAGTTGTTAATCCAGGTACTACAATGTACCATCGCTACACAGATTCGTGTCCTCTGTGATAAATTAATTGATTTCCCTTCAGATAGGAGCCATGTGTGTGTGAATGTAACCTTGGCTTTGGATTACACATTCTACTGGAAAATAAATCAAATCACAAATATCACCTTGATACGCTCTGTTGGGACGGTCACTTTTAATGGAACCGGTACATGTCCATAACACATTCCTTATATAATCCATATCTTTTTTGTGGAGCGTTGTTTCCTAATCAGTTTCTCTTTGCAGTGGAGTTAACTACTAGGTATTCTGCTGTTTTCCTGACTGGAGATTATGTGGGAGATTCCAACTCGGGGAATCCAGGTGAAAGTAATTTATCCTGAGAAAATTTGCGAGATCGACCTTGTTAACACACCAGCGTCTGGAATGACAGGTTATCAAGTGGGAAGGCCCGTCATTGCCGGAATTGAAAGCACACAGAAGAACACTTTCTCTGCGCAGAGGACATCACTCAATCTCTGGAAACCAGGTGATGCAATCACAATTGTTTTGTTGTGTATCTGTAGTTACTAGTCAACAAATGAATGATTGTACCATTTGTATTAAAATGAATTAACAATGAACCAACTTTTCATTCTACTGTCCAGTGCGTGATGGGATGTGTTTTACTGCTGAGAAACAACCGATTCTGTTTGCTGTGAATTCAACATCAGGATGTCATTTATTTGTCAGCCTGCAAAACCTGACCCAGTGTGATCTCCTCAGGTGAGATTCTCATGTTAAGTACAGAATAAGATGTAGTACATGTGCTCAAAGTATTGTCTTATTTCCTCTAGAGAGACAGTTGGTTCTCTGCAGACAAACTTGTTCACAGCCACACATGCCGCAAAGATTGGAAACCCAAAATCTGAAACAGAAGCAGACTGGGTCAAAATAGACTGTAAGTACACATGTACCATATTCTTACGGCCATAAGACACGCTGCATCAAAGGGCGCAACACCAGTTGAGGGTGCTATTTCCGTATTTAACGCATACACTAGGCGCGCCGGACTACAAGGCGCGAGCTTGCGCTAGCTCAGCTCACGCCAGCTGTAGCCAGCTCACCAGGACTCAATCCCTTAAGAGAGCTATCACCTCAAGTCAATGACAGATGTCCTGGAACTATAAGGAATCACTGCCAATAACACTGACTCTAACCAATAAGAGGTGTCATGGCAATACATCTACTAGACAACGCCAGGGGAGGGACTTCACTGGTCACCACACTCCTTAGTCACGGTTTCAAATCAAAACCAAAAAAACTCAGCATACAAGCAAACAATGAAACAAAGAAATAAGATTAACACAAAACATGTATCTCTCATGCCATCTATATACCCAAAAGAAATAAAAATAACACAAAAAGATGGCTTCTTGGGAGCCACTCAGCCTTAGCCAATTACAGCAATGGCTTCTTGGGAGCTACTCAGACTCAGCCAATCACATGGCTGTTTAGAGAGATGTGCTGTTGTGCTTTGGGCTTTTTGTCTGTTGTCTAAACCTGGGACGTTTCTTGCTTGCAATAACATAAATGATAAGACAGACTACAACATTGTGGACAGCTGCCCTTTTGTCCAGCTTTCTCCTACACCATCACCCAAACACAATAGTCACATAATGTATAAGTCACGGTCAATTCAAAGCATAGATGACTCAGACTTTGACCAGCAGGGTGTGCTAAATGCACTCCGAACAGCCCTATGAGTAAAAGGGTTGATGGTCGAGAGTGATGCTCAGTCCATATAATGGGCGCGTCGCTTTACAAGGCGCCTCGTTTGTTTTGGGGAAGATTGTGACTTTAAAGTGTGCCCCATGGTCCGGAAAATACGGTACTACACATGTACTGTGTCTTTTAGTGCAATGTGTTAGATCTTTGGTTGATTTATGAGCTCATGCAATAACTGTCATCCAAATGTAATTTTAGATGTGAACTCTAGCACTTCATTGGGAGATGGAGAAGGTTCATGCAGTGGGATTCCGTCCCATATCCATATCTACATTTGGAGTTTAGGTACTGAAACGACTGAAGGAAATGCTCAAAGGAATATCCAAGCGATACAAATTCGGTGTGTATAGAAGTTCAATTCAATCGTCACATTGTTAATTACTGTAAATCAAGACTAATTCTTATTCTTTTTTTGACAATTTCTAGGTCCACACTGTCCACTTGGACAATAGACTGTGGAGGAGGTGATATATCTCCATGTGTAGATTCCACAGAGACACAGATGTTTCATGTAACCTCGTCAGTTACCTTTATTGAGATTCCTCTCTATACTGGACCTCCAAAAACCAGGTAATTGTGACGGCAAATGTTGATACAACTTTAAACAATTAATTTCAAAATGCTACGTCTGATCATTTTGTCCACCATTCTGCTCAGTGTTCTCATGGCCACACTATTTAGCTAATCTTTTTCCAATCTCCAGGTTTTTCTTTTTTCACAATGTGAATATTTTTATCTTTAAAAGGTAATGTCATACCAATCAAGGTAACGATTTAGTTCATGCTGGTATTATTTTTTTTTAAATGTTTCAACATTAAAGCCAACATTTTTCGGTTAGGTATATACTGCTTTGCATGAAGTACAGAATGCAAATGTCTTATATCAGGCGTGGGCAAACTACGGCCCAGGGACCATATGCGGCCCATTAAACGTTTTAATCCGGCCCGCTGACGTTGAAAAAAATGCAAAACCTTTACAACCCATTGTGGCCCGCCAATCAAAAAGTTTGCCCACCCCTGTCTTATATAGTATAATCAATGAATTATTACCGGTATGATGATGTTTATTTTTTCATCATTACCTTGTCCAACATACTAGTAAGTCTAGGGCTCCAGTTTTTAACCTTGGTTCGATCCAGTATCTGGTTCTGTGGGTCATTGTTTGGGGTAGCGGAGGTCGAGACACACACATTGTGTTTGTGTGTGTCATCCACCACCCCACTCCTATGATTAGCTAACTATTCACTTCAACGCTCTGAGCCATTTAACCTCACAAACTCATCGAAAGGTTTTGAGACGGCAAAGACAAAAACGAAGAAAAGGAACAGACGTTTGTTGCGAAAATGATACAAGAATGGCACTTGCCAAGGTGAAATTTGACATTCCTGAATTTATATCTGTAAGGTAACGGCAAGTTACGTTGATCTGCGGTGAATACCCATTCAGTGAAATTCACAATTTGTCGGTTTTGTTCTTTGATAGTCATTGTGTGTAACTGATGTACGGTTCATTTTGTGCTTGGATGTAATATGTGCCTATGTTTAGAATTAGAAAACAAAATTATTGTATTTTTTCATTTATGAAGGGTTTGGTGAATGCATGTTTAAAACTTGTGATGTTCAGTACCTTGTTCAATGTTAAGAACATGTGTGTTGAACTGTGGTTCTGTACTCCTTTTGTTTCTCAGGTTCCAGATAAACTTCACAGAGTATGATTGCAACAGGAATGATGTATGCTGGCCTCAGCTTGCCTTCCCCTTGACCAAATATTACACTGGTAAGAGTTTCATCTCAAAATTATTTTTGGGGGGAATGCATATTTATGTACAAAATATACCGGTACATTTGACCACAAACTAAATATTGTATATTGGTTCATTTTTAGAACGTTTGTTGGACAATAGTAAAGTCAGAATCAGAATCAGAATGCCATTGATTGTCATTGTACTCAGTGTAAAAGAGAAAGTGAGACAGCACAAGTTAACAAGAATCAGTTCCATTCATCTTTAAAAAAAAAAGTAATGTTAGTGTTAAGATTGTTGTATCCAAGTTGGAAATGTAATTATCATTCATTTTTTTCAGGTGAGCCACATTCTCAGGCTTTGGCTAAAGGCCTAATCTTGGTCTGCTTTTTCATCGCTGCTTCAGTTCTTGGGACTCCCTGGAGGCAAATCCGGCAGGCATGGAATAGTTCTTCTCGTACTGTACTGGATGATTCCTGAAGAGACAGTTGTGTGACAGTTGTTAAATACATACATACTTAAAATACAAGAACAGTTATTACCCTGAGGTGTCGGTTTACTCTTTAGACGTGTTACATAGAACATGCTATGTACACACAGACCTGAAATTCACAAACGCTCAAGTAAGATCCTGTTGACATACACCAATAGGGACATGTCATACAACAGAGACCTGATCGGTCTGTTCTCCATCAACCAGTCCCCATTTCCTTACTTGGATTTACACTGCAAGGCTCGTTCAACAGCTGGTTCATCTTTATATTGTGTTGTGGTTTGTGCACTGCTTTGTTGTAAAAATAAAACTTTGTTTGATATTATTGCTTTGGGGCCCATCCTTTCACTGAGGGTAGCGGTTATGTTTGCTTTTTTTGTTGCCAGAAAAAAAACATGAAAGTATTAATGCAAGAGTGTAAGTATTCAACTTTGTGTATTGGTTGAGTTCTCTACCCATCACACAAGGCACAGAGGCAGACTGGGACACACCTTTAGTCTTGTTTACCTTGGATGATATAGTTTGAGTCTAGCCATAATGTCTGCTCTTTCGGAGATGATACATGCCATTATGACAATAATAATGCATTGATTAAAATGGCGATGAAATTAATAACAGACAGTGGGCAAACAGTATTCAGAATATAAGGTATTTTTACAATTCTGTTTTGAGTAATTTGTTGCAAGACATCAAAAATAATTAATAGGGGTTAAAATGCATAATCAGAAAAAAAGTCTACTTCTTAAAATGTTATCGACATATTGGGTCATGATGGGACTTCTAAAGTCACGCTTCATTTGACAATTCGGCAGCAGCCTCTAATGTAAGAAAAACCATACATACATAATTAACTGACTTAGTCTATGTTGCACCCAACTCCTCAAATTAAAGATGTCATTACCAGACTGAACATTGCAGGAGTCAGGAGCACGTCAGCAGGATATAGTATTCTTCATGTGAAAATTGTGGATCAAACACAACCACTCTACAACCCGAGTCAAATCAACACTAAGTCTAAAACCTCTTGTTGTGATCCCACATTTATAAAGGAAGTCCTGTTTCCATTTATAGGAAGTGGTACATCAGATTTTTTAAAATTGAAATAGAAGTATTATTAACATGTAGTTTAATTTATATATTCATTATTTTAAAAATCTCATTCGTTTGACTGTTCTCACTAGCCTAACCTTTTATTATTTTTAATTCGCTTTATCTCAACTCGATCGTTAAATTGTGTTAAAATACGGTTAGTTGGAATAAATGAAAGGTCAGATGGAGCCCTTTTGCGTCTGTCGTACGTCATCTTACGTCAGTGTTTCACGTACGTCAACTTACGTCAGTGTTTCACGTAACATTTTGATTTGTATGTTGACGTCTATCCACAGGATTCCCTTTGGTCTATTTTAAGTTAATTTTTAAATGATAAGTTTGTTTTTACATGTCAGCGAGTCCAATAAAGTTGTGGGTCGTATATTATAGAATCCACGATTAAAAAAAGCTTAGTACACGTGCGCGAGCGAGAAAATGCAAGAAGAACTAGAAGACACGAATTCGCAGCCCAAGGATGAGCCAGACGAATCGGGTTCACAAATCCTCTCAGATGAAGTAGGTGAGTTCCATTTCAACATCCACACAATTCGATACAATAACTTTGAGACCACTGTGTTTAGAAATTAAGGATGAGTCGTCACGTGAAACGGAAGAGGACGAGGACGAATACCTGTCGCCTAGTCCCGTGGAGATTGTCAGGAGCAACGAATACATCCTGCAATTACTGCAGAAAAAACTTATTCATGTAGGTGAACGGTCAGAGCAACTGCCTATGAGAGGACAGGAACGGCACCTGCTCTCATAGTCCACAATTCAATTAGTTTAATGCTATTTAATGCCAAATTCACAACAGGTGTTCGAGCCATAATTCGACCAACAAGTCGTCCTGGTTACATTTGTATTCGACTTTAACCAGTCTTCATGCTGCTCACGTTTTGACATCATGAGACCAATCAGATGACACAGAACAATTGATCAACAGCACCTAGACATTACAGCCTTCAAATGGGATGTTATCAGTGTATGTGGCCACTGACCTAAAGAGGGTCACTGGAGTCATCAGAGGGTTGCAACAAAGAGACTGGTAGAGTTACAGAAAGGCATAAAGGTGGACATCCTTTGAAAAGGGTTTGTCGATTGTGGGATCAACCTCCTGTTGTGAATTATTCCATTGTTGGGAAGTTGTACAAAAGTACTGGATATGGGCAAGTTTAGAGTAGGTAAAATTAAGTTATCGGTTATAATGCATATTTGCCCGAATATACCTAACTTTTTGTAATTAATATAAGAAGCTACTGGAGCCCAGACAAAAGTAAAGAAACGATCATGTGGAAAAAATGCAAAAAGATCAACTATAATGTGGAAAACATGCAAACTCCACAAAGAGATGTTCCAACATAGATTCAAACCCACATCTCTGAGGTCAGCCAGTAATTCAGTGTTCTGCCTCACTCTAAAATGTTCAGTTGATTTCAATTAAACAACATATTTGTACTAAAATTTAGCGAAATCCATTTGACAAAAGCGTCACATGCATTAGAGTAACCTTATGCAGCGAACCCACCTTCATATGAGTTATCTTTTCACAAAGATAGTTTTACTCTAAAAATTTGCTCGATGGCTCATTGGAGAAATCCAAAATAATTTGCACACTTCAAAAGCCAAATTCAAATACCATATTAGTAGGAGTAGATCTTTGGTGTATCGTTCAACTGTTTTTCCTGTATTTTACTGGAAAAGAACCATATTCAAAAATCAAAGAAAGAAAAAAAAATAGAAGTCTGAGTAGAAATATACTCTTATATTTTCTGTACACATGAAATCCAAGATTTTACTCAGGTAAATATCGGTTCCAATCTTCGTAAGAAATTGTAATTGAAAAACACGATTAATTGCAATAAATTATGTAAATCTTTGCGATTAATTAGTTAAAAAAAAAAATATCGCTTGACAAGCCTTTAAAGCGCTGATGCAGGTAATAAACCTAGCCAGAAAACACAACTTGGTTTTCCACTGCATCTCTTTTTAGATCTATATTCCATTAATGACTGCCCGTCAGATGAAGAAAACTAAGGTAGACAGTCAGGCTGAAGAAGTTTCACCTCATGAAGAGTCCAAAGGTGGTAAGGAGTCTCCAACCAAGCCAAATGATCAGGCATCCATTCGCAATGAGTTACTTAACAGCACGCACAAGTTCTTGGGAGTGGTCAACATAACGATTCAACAGCTTAAAGCTCAAGGTTTGTGAATCACGTACACTGTACCAATCACTTTTTGTATCTTATTGTGGCTGAAAGTTTTGAAAATTATAAGCATTCATCCTTATTATGTTTTTATGCACTCATCATGGAAAAAATTGCAATCTTCTTGGTACTCTGTTTACATTTGATCTCTTCTTGCCTGATGCTCCATCAAGGGTCTGAAGAGGGAAAATGTTTAATGTAAATTGTGTGTCACGGCTGTACGGCCAAACCAGAGCTAAATGTTGCTCCTAAGTGTTTGTAATTTGGCCCTAAAATTTGAGCCAATGCAACTACAATTTTCATCTACTTGTGCCAGCGCTAACAGTAAATTTGGTGATTTATTATTATTTTTTAAATAATTGCTATTCTCAAATATTTATTTTGGTGTCAAACTTTTGCACCACACTTCATCCCATTTATAAGTTTTACAGCATAGTGAAAATGAGTGGAATGAATACTTTGCAAGTCAATTTACAGTTTGCGCCACAATATGTTCAATTTGCGTCCCTAAAATTCGGAGTAAAAAAAAAAAGGTTAGCCTCGAGTTCTGTGAACCCTCGTTCGTAATCTTAATTTGTTGTACTCTGTTCGCTATTTTTTCCATTAAAATGGATGGAAATAGAATTTAGGTTCAGTATCACATGTCTTCAGACAATTGCATGTGAATCCTTAATCCTTTAGTACTCACCGATACCAAGTAACAAATACCAATAATACTTTTTAGGCATAACATTTCTATAATACCAATGATGGATCATTTTAAAGAAAGATCTTTCATTCAGTTCTGACAAAAGGCAGAATAGTTAATCTGCAATAGAGAATATAAATCCAAAATAGAAGACAAAACTTTCCTTGAATTTACATTATTTTTTGAACAAAAGTGCAAAATAAATCTGACAACTCCCTAAGTTTAAGGGAATGTGAGGAGCTGCATTGATTGGTAGCAAATGAAGTTAGCCATGTTCACACCCGCAACGGTGGAAACGATGTCTGGCCATAGTCAGAATTTTTACTCATTTGATGAAATGAATAATCATTTTATTACAGATGAGATGGCACTGCACATCCCTGACATAGACCTTGAGCCAGACGTCAATACTTTGATTCAAAATTCCGAGCTGGTTGAGGAACTGGAGCGCTGTGTGACAAACTGGCAGACTCAACTTAATATTGTTATGGAGGATCAGGACCGCAAGAAGCCAGAGACACCTCGTCCGATGGCAGAAATCATTTTTTGGCAGGAGCGTTCCTCCATCCTGAGTGCTCTGACTGCAAAGCTTAATCAACCTGTGGTGAAGAAGATTTTGCTGCTATTGACCAGAGCACAATCAGAAGTGATTTCGCCAATGGAGACAACAGTGGCGAAACTTGTTAAATACAGTTTGGAGGCTGATGAAAATGTAGGCTTCCTCAAAACCCTGGAAAGGCATTTCAAGGTGAGCAACAAATTTGACACAAATTTGGTTGTATGCCACCACCCAAACCAAATGATTTCCTTTGTAGAATCTGGCAACAGGATCACACTTTAGTGTGATTATCGAGACCATCCCACCTCTGATGAACAGCCTACAAGTTGTGTGGTTAATCTCCTGCCACTTTAACAGGAATGATCGCATGGTCCCTTTAATGGAACGCATTGTTTGGCAACTCTCTGAGCGTGTGGCTCAAGTCATTGATATCCACGTGCTGTTCAAGTATGTGGATTTTCAATCCAACTTTAAGTGTAAGTTGCCAGTTCCCTGTCATGAGACTCTGTTTGTGTGTCTTTTATAGAGATGAGAGGGAGCTGGCCAAATCCAAGGTGGCTGATGCCAAGCAAGTTTTGGAATTGTGGAAGTCCTCGTACTATGATGTGCGCGCTGAAATTCAACAAGGGGGAACTGGTAAACGTTGGGAGTTTGACAGGAGAAAGCTATTTGAGAAAACTGACTACATGGCTGCGATCTGTCAGGACTTGTCTAATGTTTTGCATGTCAGTGTTCTTACTCATTCACATGAGCACCTGCTGCATGGGGGGTTACCACATAAAGAAGCTTGATATTGATGTTGATGTGTCTTGTTTTTTGCAGAATTTGGAAGAGTTCTACAACATCTTCTGCCCAGAGTTAAAAAGCGTGACCTGGGACCCGAAACGTTTTGATGAAATGCAGTCCAAAGTGGACAACCTTATCTTGCCTTTTGAGGAGGCCAATTTTGATCCTTTCAGTAGTTGTAAGATTAGCAGCTGGAAAATCATCATGCAAAACTTCAACAGTACAGTTAATGTAGGTTTTGGATGCATTTTGACTTGATTTGTCAAATAGTTTAAGGAATCAGAAGATTCCATGTTCAAAGCAAAGAGCATTATCAGTGTACTTGTTGATTTTCTTTACCTTATATTTGCGTTTGATTAGGCCATTGAGAGAGAGGTCATTGCCTTCATTGACCAGTCTTTCAAGACACTGCGTTCTTCAACTGCTGCCTTTGACATGCTTGTGAAATACAAAGATATTCGCTCTAGACCAGCCATCAATAATCATTTGATGAAAAAGACGAATGATGTTTTGGCTCAGTACTGCAAAGAGGTTTGTCTGCAATCACTGTCAAGCTTCACTTGAAAAAGTCGTGCATGTATTTAGGAACACCGCTGAAGAACTTGTATGTAGTGTAAAGCAATTTATCTCAACCAGTGTCAAAATGTCCCAATATACTTTTTTGTTTTTGTTTTTTTATAGTCAGTGAGTGTCACTTGTCTTTGTTTCAGGTGGACAGTATCAATGAAATATTTGAGGAAAAGAGGGATAAACCACAAATTAATAAAAATGAGCCTCCCATGGCAGGAGGCATCAGGTGGACACATTCCCTTTTTCAGCGCATAAAGGGTGGCATGCTTCCTCTCCTGAAAATGCCAGATTTATTGGAATGTGAAATGGGGCTATTGGTGAGTGACTGTACTTTTCTTTACAGCTTTATTGGCACTTGTGCAATTTCCTGAGGGTCTGTGTGATATTTTAAAAAATGTTTTCACTTCTGTGAATTTAACCAAGGCAAAGAATAAATACTTGGAAATGGCCAAAAAAATAAGCGAGTATGGAGTTAAGAAGTATAAGTCCTGGATATTTGAAACGGAACGGAACTTGCCGTTGTTATTGAGGAAACCCATCTTGGTCATAATTTCAAAGGAAAGCCAGCGAGAGCTGGTATGTATTGTCTTGATTCTATTTGCTCACAAAAACTGGGCAAATTAATAAAAGAAATTTTTCAAATTTTAAGGGCGTCCCAGCCAAACCTGACATCAAGGGACAGAGGGATAGGCGATATCGTGTTAACTTTCCGCCAGAGATCATGACAATAATTGCAGAAACCAAAAACTTGATTTCAATGTCCTTCTCCATGCCCGAGGTAGCTCGAAACGTGACTCTACAGGAGGCCAACTTTATAAGGTAGTCATACACACCAAGGACATGAAAAAAACAAATCACTTGAACCTCTTCATTTCACATTGGATTTAGGTACAATGATGAACTGAGCAAGCTTGTCAACCGCTACAACTCTACAGTTGATAGTCTGAGTGATTCAAAGATCACCATGTTGTCTCAAAACATAAAAAAGGTAGAAACAGTGTTATTTCCGGGATGCAAACGACTGAACTGGAATTCCTTGGGTATGGTGCTGGAATGTTGCTATGATTTCATCCACGTGAATTTTGTAAGCGATGAGACTAGTGTTTCTATGTTTATATTTAGCAATTGCAGATTTCATCAACAATGGTAACCCGGAGCTCTCAAAGTTCGAGTCTGTTGTCAATCAAATACAGAACAATGAGCAGGATATTGAAACCAAGTTGCAATCCATAATGATGGCAGATCTCCTGAAATGTCCAGCTCCAGATAAGGCAGACATTTTACCAAGTATGTTTAATAAAAGCCCGATTTAATCAAATGTCTTCAGTCATAGGGATTTCAGTCGTACACTTTTTTTTTTCAGGTGTCAGGGAGTTTTATGAATGTATTGATCGAGAACGGATCAAGACAGTGAATATGTTGAGAAGTAAATATGCTGACATTGGACCTGTCATCTCTAAGGTGGAACACTTGATTATGGAAACAAACACTGGCAAGTGCAACAGTATGTCAAGTTATTATACATACTGGGAACGCAAGATGCACGATGCTCTCATTAACATGGTGCTGAGGTAATATCCAGTGTGCTGTAATAAATATTAGATCACTTATGGAACATGCTGCATTCTTTGAATCGTTATATTGTTATTGTATTGTAACAAGAATTCTGTTGACTGTTGTTGTTAGAAACATCAAGGCTTTCAATCTTGTGCTGATGGGGAACACCCCTCTCTTCCGTGTTGATGCCATCCTTTCTCCACCCAAAATTTTGTTGCAGCCCAAGACAAATGAGATTTCTCGGACACTTATACAGTGTATCAGAGAGTGTGTCGAGAGCGCAAAAGTATGATCGTTACTTCCTCTTCTGTGAGACCTTGCATTTTTTAGGCTCAGAGTTTTTATAATGGCTGTGTGACCCGATCCACGTCCATGTTTGTGTTCCAGGAATTTGTGCGCTGGATGAATGGAACTTGTATTGAGTGCCCACCACAACATGTTGACGGTGATGACTTTGTGACTTTTAGCTTCTTTGAAGAAGTGTGTCATTATCCTCAAATTAATGAAAGCGCATTTGCTGTAAACCAGAACATTCAGCAGTTGATGCTCTCTGTAGACCAATACCTTAACCACTGGAAACAGTACCAGCCTCTGTGGGAAAAGGACAATGCCACAGTTTGTGAAAAGTTTGCTGAAAAAAACCCATCATGTGCCATGTATGATCAGAGGCTGCAGTTCTATGCTCAAATAAATCAGAGGGTGGTACTGGAGTCTCTTTTAAAGAATATACACATCATTCAACTCAACCTTGAACCACTGGCTCGCACTGTGCAGGAGACCGCAGAGATCTGGATCAGTTCACTGGGAAGTTTGCTCAACAAATCAGCTAAAGAAGAACTCTTCAACCTGAAAGAAGAACTCATGGTAATATGTGTGCATACTCCACTGAATATAGTTCATTTGACTCACTTTGTTACCTACTTACTATAACAGGTAAAGTTCTTGTCTTTATGTCGTGTGTTCAACAGCATCTCTCAGAGAAACTTAAGCAGACTCCTGATACTTTCGAGAACTTGAAGAATGTCCTTGGGACAATCTCAGACATAAGAGACATGTCTTTAAATGTGAAACTGAGCATCACAGATATTCAGGAAAGATACAGAACGCTAGCTATGTACAAAGTCGAGGTAATGTTTGTAAATTTTACATTCTGTCAATATTGTTCAAATTCTGCATTTCCTGAGTTTGAGCCCTTTTTGTAGGTTGTTGAGGAGGAAAAGGAACTAATGCAAAATATTAATCAGATCTGGAGTGACCTGTTTACAGAATCCAAACGAGTGGATCGGAGTTTAACAAATGTCAAGATGTCATTTACAGAGGTTAGAACCAACTGCCATTACATATTTTCATCTCAACCACGACCGAATTGGAATTTATTTTATTTTTTTTACCATTATATTGTCACTCTGCTCCATACAAAGACTACCAAGGGGATGACTGAAGATTTTCAGCAGAATTTGTCCGTCTTTGTTACAAGCTTTAATATGGACGGTCCTGGAGCTGTTGGCGATGATTTAGATCAAGGTATATAAAAATATGTCTGTAACCGGCACCCTAATACATTCTTTGCGATATTCTTCAAGGTCATTTTATCAGTCACTCTTTTTTTTTCTTTACAGGCCTATCAAAAATGGAATTCTATGAAGCAGAGCTTGCCAAGGCAGTGGAGGGACGACAGGACTTAGCTAATGCTGAGAAGCTGTTGGACCTTCCCATCACTGTGTATCCAGAGATTGTCAGCATCCAAAAAGATATGAATGGCTTCAGGCTAATTTATGACATCTATCAGGAGCAAAAGGTCAGGTTCAATGGCTTTTAAAAAAAAACAAAAACTTTGATAACACTCAAAATTCAAGCACACCTCTAACTTTTGATCCTGATTTTGTTTCACAGTCTGCTAAGAGCAAATGGTCTCAGACTTTATGGGCAGACTTAAATATCCACTTACTCCAGGAGGGTGCTGAAGGATTTATCAAAGATTTGAAAAAGTTGCCCAAAGATGTGCGGTCACTACCTGTGGCCTGCATCCTAGAGGGCAGAATGAAGGAGTTCAGAGATTCGCTTCCTCTTCTGTTGGACCTTAAGAATGAGGCCCTCAGAGAAAGGTGAGTGTGAAAGTATCCCCAGGTTTTGTGGGAGGTAACTGAACACCTTTTTAATTGAACCATTTTTATCTTCATTTATACTGATTTATAATCCCTGAAGGTGAAGTTCATTTTACACACTGCTGTATATTTTTTTGTTGCCTTAAATGCAGCCATGGAAACGGAGATGTCAGAGGGAACTGCCATTGTACCCTGTTTATCATGTGATCAATTATACAAGTAAATCACAATCCTGTCAGCCATTAATTTTTTTGTTGCTTATTCTGAGTTTGGTCATAATGGCAGCACATTGAATATAGTAATTTAGTATTTCCTAAAATTTATTGCTACGTTTCTTGGACAGATTCAATAGAATCCTTTCAGCTTTTCTTGAGTTGCCCTTGGGGTTCTTTTCACTATCATCAGGTGCATCAGCCATAGATTTGTATTCTCATTTCCGATAGGGATTTTGGCATTACTCACTGATTCCCGCATTGTCAAGGTGGGATTTGGGAGTCACTCAGGGTTTGTTCCTCCGCTAGATAACAATTCCAACATGAGCTTTATCAGAACTTATTTGTGGCCATCCAGGACAATGTCCCGAAGACCTCAAACTCATCCCACCCTTTATAGCCTTGCCTGCTGTAGATTGTGCACCCAAGACATCGCAAGAGGCCCCTTTTCTCTTATGAGTTATTGGTTTAATGTGATCTGTGACCAAATTAGACCAATGATTATCCTTTGACTCAAACACGGGGTTTACAATAGAAACAGTATTTCTGAACAGAGGGGGTAATTAATTGCATCTTCTGTCATAGCATAGAACTCAGTCCTATCAACTTGAATTTTGAGACAGCTGTGACATTTTTGAAGGAGACCTTCTAATTCCTGTTATGTGAAGAAAAGTGATCTTTACGATCTGGCTCTTTGAGCGTTGTTGTTCTCTGCACACAAAAACGCACATGAAAATAGTGCCCAAAGTGTTTATTCCCATAATATGAACGCAGCAATTAAACAGTTAAATAGGAAAGGCCAATAAATGGACAGCAATAAGGTCTACCAAATGGGTAGGAAAATAACTACTTCAGTATGGTGCAAGGTAAAAGCAAACAAAGCATCACAACGAAAGAAGAGAAGGAAAACACGTGCTTTCAGGTGATTGGAAGAGAGAGCAGGGCAGGTTGCCAGGAAGATGCTAAAGTTTAAGGGAATGGGGACAAAAAAAGCAAAGCCTATCCAAACGGGAGTGGTAAAAATAAATATTCGAACGAGACAATACAAGAGTGCAGTTGGCTTTGTTTAACAGAAAAAAGAGGAACGCTGTGGCGTTTTCCTGGTGTGGGCCAGAGTTTAAAACTGGGAGATAATTGCCAACAGGTGCACCTACGCCTCTTTGTTCACCCCACCCAGCTCAAACGGAATATGACAGTACATCCACGCAATTAAGAAACAAGCAAATTCAAATATTTCTTCCAATAGACACTGGAAGGAATTGATGGCTCGAACTGGTACAAGCTTTGAGATGAACCCTACCACCTTCACGCTCGAGAACATGTTTGCCATGGAGCTTCATAAATATGCCGATGTCATTGGTGAGATTGTTACTTCTGCTTCGAAAGAACTTGGTATTGAAAAGGTAAGACCATCTCTCTATGGAGGATTGGAATTGTAGTAAGAATAAAATGGTTAATTATCTACAAATAATATTGGTATTTATTTTGCAGGGTGTGAAAGAGGTCGTTGAAACTTGGGGGAACATGCAATTCATTATACAATCCTACAGTAAAGGTGCCCATCAACAATGTGCTGTCTTGGGTGCAGTGGATGAGATCTTGTTGATTGTGGACAACGATGCCATGAATTTGCAAAGCATGGCTGGGAGTCGTTTTGTTGGACCTTTCTTGGGCACCATACAGCAATGGGAGAAAGACCTGTCTCTGATCAGTGAGACCATTGAGGTTAGACAGTGAGGCTCAGTCCCCCACCAACATTTGAGCTGAATTTTAAAAGTTAATCAAACATATTTGACACAGGTTTGGTTGCTGGTACAACGGAAATGGATGTATTTGGAGAGCATCTTCATTGGTGGAGATATTTCCTCACAGTTACCAGAGGAAGCCAAAAAATTTGACATTATTGACAAAAAGTTTAAAGAAGTGAGTGTTGTCATTACAGCAGTTAATGACTGAACTGTAAATGATGTGCTATTCATTCTCTGTGTAGATAATGAATGATGCACAGGGCAATCCAAACATTAAGCGTTGTTGCGTGATTCCAAACCGGCTAATGGACCTGCAGACCCTCAGTGAGAACCTAGAGAGGTGTCAGAAGAGTCTCAACGACTACCTGGATTCTAAGAGGGATGCATTCCCACGCTTCTTCTTCATCTCTGATGATGAACTGCTCAGCATTTTGGGAAGTAGTCATCATGATTGTGTGCAGGAACATATGATAAAGGTAAGCATGGACAAGCATGGATTGTCCTTCAAAAATATCACTGAACCTGCACTGATGTAGCCGATATTGTTTGTTATATGTGTGTGAATTCAGATAGAGAATGTCAAATTTCCTCCCTTTTTCTACCTTATTCTGCAAGATGTATGATAACATCGCATCTCTCCGGTTTGACTCGGAAAGCAGTGGGGAAACCTCAGCCGGAGCTATGGTGTCTGCTGAGGGTGAGGTGATGGAGTTTCAAAAGCCCGTTCAAATCAAAGGAAGGGTGGAGGAATGGATGACAGGAGTCTTACATGAGATGAGGAGAACTAATCGACTCATCACTAAGGAAGCAATCTTTCGTTACTGTGAAGACAGAGGCAGGTGTGTGTAGTTTGTAAGCATATTTACTTCTGTCTGTGAGTGGAACCTTTCCCACCATGAGTCCGTTGTCTCTTAGGGTGGACTGGATGTTGCTGTTCCAGGGTATGGTGGTCCTGGCTACTAATCAAGTATGGTGGACATGGGAGGTGGAGGATATTTTTAGCAACTTGAAAAAAGGAGATAAATATGCTCTAAAGAACTATGCGACAAAAATGCACCAGCAGATTGATGAGTTGGTAACACGTTCAACTCAGCCTATGAAAAAAAATGACAGACGGAAGATCAACACTGTCCTCATCATAGACGTCCATGCAAGAGACATTGTAGACAACTTTGTCTTGAATAGGTACAGCTTGTCTAGGGCCGTGCTCCTACTAACAATTGTAAAATTTTTCACTTGCGCGTTAAGACGAATTTGAGTCTCATGATCCTCTTTGCAGTATAACAGATGCCAAGGAGTTTGAGTGGGAAAGCCAATTGAGATTCTACTGGGTCCAGGACGAAGACAATCTTGTTGTGCGTCAGTGCAGCGCATCTTTTAGTTACGGCTACGAATACATGGGGTTGAACGGTCGTTTGGTTATAACTCCTCTGACAGACCGGATCTACCTCACGATCACGCAGGTTTGTGAATAGTTAGAACGCTTCAAAAAATTAAAACATTGTTGATGTGGGTGTATATTTGCGGTGAAGGCTCTCTCCATGTTCCTGGGTGGTGCTCCTGCTGGACCAGCTGGCACTGGAAAGACAGAGTCCACCAAAGATTTGGCCAAAGCTTTGGGCCTGCTCTGTGTGGTTACCAACTGTGGTGAAGGCATGGACTACATGGTAGCTCATCTGGCAATCTGTAGCGACAATTGTTTTGACCCTTGCACATTTTATGTGTGTTTTCCTGAATCCTTAACTTCCTTGTGCAGGCTGTGGGGAAGATACTCTCTGGCCTGGCCCAATGTGGCGCTTGGGGCTGCTTTGATGAATTCAACCGTATTGATGCCTCAGTCCTTTCAGTTATTTCTTCGCAAATCCAAACCATCCGCAATGCTCTCATTCTGTACCTTAAAATATTTAATGTAAGTTTCTGAAATGCTATAATATCATACACCGTTATTTTATTCACAGGATTGTTGCCTACTCTGGCTAATCAACACTATCATTTTGGAAATCAGTTTGAAGGTCATGAGATTACCCTGGATAGCCGAATTGGGATCTTCATCACCATGAATCCTGGTTATGCCGGGCGCACGGAGCTGCCCGAATCCGTTAAAGCTCTCTTCAGGCCTGTTGTGGTGATTGTGCCTGACTTGCAACAAATTTGTGAGATCATGCTGTTTTCTGAGGGATTCCTAATGGCCAAGGTGGGAAATGAACACACATTTCTGGCTCGCTATTTACATTTGTATCCACATTTGCTTCTCAAGAGCTGAAGATTCTGTCCGTGTTTGTTTTGTTCAGGTCCTTGCAAAGAAGATGACTGTGCTCTACAAATTGGCTCGAGAGCAGCTGTCAAAGCAGTCTCATTATGACTTTGGCCTACGAGCTTTGAAATCTGTTTTAGTGATGGCAGGAGAACTGAAGAGAGGCTCACCAGATATTACTGAGGTATATTCATCATGAATCATCGTTATTGTTAACAAAAAAAAAAAAACTTAGGATTTGTCCCTGAAGATGATTTTTTCTATTGCATGGCACTTTGCTCCGGACGATTCCATGAAACTATTAAAATCAGTTATCCTTGATTCCTGTATGATCAGCATTTTTATGCTTTGGTCACTGTTTTTTTCTAAATAAAAGATGGTAATTTAATACAAGAACAGCTTTTTAATAGGTTACCCCTTTTTTTTGTAGGATGTGGTATTGATGCGTGCCCTGAGGGATATGAATCTTCCAAAGTTTATATTTGAGGACGTGCCTCTGTTCCTTGGGCTGATCTCAGACCTGTTTCCGGGGCTGGAATGCCCTCGTGTTCGCTATCCCAACTTCAATGATGCTGTAGAAGGAAACCTGCAAGACAACAAGTATATCATGCTGCCTATACAGGTTAATGTGATTCATTGTCTAATTCAGTTCTTGAGTTTCCACTGTGTGTGAGCTGAAATGGTAACAAGGAATTTATTTCTCAGTCTTCTGAAACCATGTCCGCACTTAATGGTGTTTTTGATTGCAGGTGGATAAAGTGGTGCAAATGTATGAAACAATGATGACACGCCACACAACTATGATTGTGGGTCCAACAGGTGGAGGGAAATCGGTTGTAATCAGCACATTATGTCAAGCTCAAACCAAGTCAGTTTTATTTCAGATACTTCAAACTTCTGTCAAGTTCCTTGTTATAGTTAAATACTTACAGTCATCAATATTTCATCCTCAGATTGGGATTTCTCACCAAATTATATCCTCTGAACCCCAAAGCTGTAAGTGTCATTGAACTGTATGGTATTCTGGATCCTGACACTCGAGACTGGACTGATGGGGTCTTATCCAACATCTTCCGTGACATCAACAAACCTACCGACAAACAAGAGAGGAGGTAAGACCAAACATTTAATAGACATGAGGTGATACAGCACATAACATGACAGGTCGCTTCTTCTACTCTGAGTGTTGCTATAAAGTATGACTCTGATCAATTGAACGTGTGAACTCCCAGATATATCCTTTTTGATGGGGATGTGGATGCTCTTTGGGTCGAGAACATGAATTCGGTAATGGATGACAACAAGCTCCTTACTCTGGCTAATGGAGAACGAATTCGTTTACAAGGTCACTGTGCCCTGCTGTTTGAGGTTTGTATGAATTACGGATGTCGTATTTTGTACATAAATATATTCTATTTGTTAATAACGTGCCATGTTTTTTTTTTTTTTAATGGTTCCAGGTTGGAGATCTGCAATACGCTTCACCTGCTACTGTATCCCGTTGTGGGATGGTTTTTGTAGACCCCAAAAACCTGCGTTACACCCCATACTGGCAGAAATGGTTGACAAACAGACCCGTCAAAGTAGAACATACTCATTCATTGGAAATGTAACATTCACATTTTTTGTCATCTTTTTTTACTTTATTTTATTTTTTTAGGAACAAGAAGAACTTGATAAACTTTTTGAAAAGTATGTGCACTGCTTGATTGACATGATTGTGGAAGGTATTGTTGATGGGAAGCAAGGGCAAAAACTGAAGACCGTGGTCCCGCAGACTGATCTAAATATGGTAGGATGTGTGACATTTGTTGCTTAATTTATGCAAGAAAGTTGGTATTGTCCGTGATCCAGACAGCTGACAGGGATTTAGTTTGTGTTGGTGATTTGTTCAGGTATGCCAGCTCTGCATGACCCTAGATGCCTTACTTGAAACTGAGAACCTAAGTGCTTCAGTGTTAGAGTGTTACTTCCTGGAAGCTCTGTACTGTTCTCTTGGAGCAACATTGGTGGATGATGGAAGAGAGAAATTTGATGATTTAACCAAAAGGATTGCTAGCTTAACCACTGTGTGTGATGAAAAGAAACTGGCTGGACCTGGTGAGATCCCAGGTAAACGACACACATTTTGACTGAGTGTCGCTGCTTTCACATGTATTACTTATATATACATTCACTAAGAATAAAGGCTTCTAAAAGTATCAGCCTTACAGAAGATGGTACTGTGCATTCAATGCAAGTGTACTTGTGCTTTTAAAAAGTTATATTTTATAGTATATGAGTTGGTTCGAGTGTGCTTTAATAGATTTCATTCATACAGGACAGCAGCCAACACTATATGATTTCCATTTTGATGACACGAAGCAGAAGTGGGTTCCCTGGACTTCCCTGGTCACCAAATACATCCACAACGTTGAAATGAAGTTTGTTGATATTCTGGGTAAACGTTCACAGCAAGCTAATTATTGAGGAGATGCAAGTATTGTAATTACAAATGTATACTACTGGATTGACTTTTACTCATATTTCCTTCAAAGGCGACCATTATGATCACTGCAGTTTGGTTCCTTCTTACTCTGCCCATTTCCTTCGTTCAAGTTTTTCAAGTCAAAATTCTCTGTCAAGCAATCCATGTTTGTGTTTATTTATGTTTTAACTGGTACTAGTGTAGTGCAATGCACTACTGGAACCAGTACTCCAAAGACAAGGTCGTGAAAAATCTGATGAGTCAGATATTTTAGAAACGTTTACAATGGAAACCAAACCCTAAACTTACTGCTTTTAAAATCGGGTTTGTTGACCACTTGTGTTTTTCCTTGACTCTCTAATATTCCACCTTTGCCTCAGTCCCAACTGTGGACACCACGAGAACCAGCTGGATATTGGAACAGATGGTGAAGATAAAGAGGTCCGTGCTTTTGGTTGGAGACTCGGGAACTTCCAAAACCGCGACCATTAGTAACTTTCTGAAACACCTAAGTGGAGATTCAAACGTGAGTAAAATATTCCGCATGGTTTGACCGTCGTATTCATTGCTCTAGCTGTTATTGATGTTTTTGTTTACCACCAGATTACTTTGACCATCAACCTTTCATCCAGGACAACATCAATGGACCTCCAGAGGAATCTGGAGGCCAACGTAGAGAAAAGGACCAAAGAAATATACGGTCCTCCAATGGGCAAGAGACTTTTAGTCTATATAGACGACATGAATATGCCAAAGGTATCAACTATCTACTTTGTCAACAGGCTTTGAAGTGGATATGTTATTTTGCCATATTCTTTCCACCTATCCAGGTGGATAGCTATGGCACACAGCAGCCAATTGCACTGCTGAAGCTTTTATTGGACAGAGGAGGTATCTATGACCGAGGGAAGGAGCTCACCTACAAAACCCTCAAGGATCTTGGTTTCATTGCGGCAATGGGGATAGCAGGAGGTGGTAGAAATGAAGTGGATACCCGCTTTGTTTCACTCTTCAGTGTCTTCAGTATCCCTTTCCCTGCCGTGGAGTCTCTCCACTTGATCTATTCCTCCATTATTAAAGGCCACACCAAAGTGAGTAGAATCTTTTGATGAAGGCCATGCTGGACTCAATGCGCCGCATGTCATGTAATTATTTTGATTGAACATTTTAGAACTTTGAGGACGTGGTCCAGAAGGTTTGTGATAAAGTCACCTTTTGCACATTGGAATTGTACAACAGTCTTGTCAAAGATCTGCCACCTACTCCAGCAAAGTTTCACTACATCTTTAACCTGCGAGACCTTTCGAGGGTGTACAATGGACTAACACTCACTGAGCCTGAAAGGTCTGTGAATGCCATGAATTCTCAGGACAGCTCTTGTGTTTGTCGTTATGTGTGTACCTACAGTCTGTTTGCGTTGCCATTTTTCACTATAACAGATTTAATACAGTCAATATATTTGTACGGGTTTGGCGAAATGAGTGTCTGAGGATTTTCCACGATAGACTCATTGATGAAAAAGACAAAAACCTGGTAAATTTGAACAACAATCTTCCATTTTATGAATCTAAATCATGATAATTACATGGTTGACCGAATTCATTTAAACTTGAACTTTTTCCCAACAGGTTCAGGGTCTTATAAAGAGCTTAGTTGAGGAGCATTTTAAAGCAAATATAGACGATATTATGAAAGACCCAGTTCTTTTCGGAGACTACAGGACAGCCCTGAGTGAGTCAGAACCAAGAGTTTATGAGGACTTAAAGGACTATGACGCTTCTAAAGCTCTGTTTCAGGTATGACGGTGGAATTACTTAGAAACCGACTACGGTTGAAAAGATTTCGAACGACCATTTTTGTATTCATCAGGAAATTCTCGAGGAATACAATGATAGAATGTCGAGGATGAATCTGGTACTGTTTGATGATGCCCTGGAACATCTGACTCGCGTGCATCGCATCATCCGCATTGATCGAGGTCATGCTCTGCTTGTGGGTGTGGGAGGCTCAGGAAAGCAGTCCATCACCAAGCTTGCTGCCTTCACTGCTGACTGTGAGGTTGTAAAACTATTTGATGAGTTTTAAATACAAATCTCATGACATTATGCTTTTGGATGGGTGATAGAGTAAACAGAAATAGTGAAACCAGGTCTAAGTTCTGGTGCAGGTGGGTGAACACGATTTTGGTGAATTTGATCTAGGCGCAGGCAAACAGATTGTAGCCTACACTCAAAATCTTCATAATTTATTCATAAATACAACTACAGCTTGTATTGATTGATGGAATGGTGGATGGATGGACTGTTCAAGTTCTAAAGCAGACTTTTTTTTGTCAATGATGAATCCTCAGGTGTTTGAGATCACACTCAGCAGAGGATATTGCGAGTCAACCTTTCGTGAAGACTTGAAAACCTTGTATTTGAAACTTGGCATTGAAAATAAGAAGACCGTGTTTCTCTTCACTGATGCTCATGTTTCTGAGGAGGGTTTTTTGGAACTCATCAACAACATGCTGACATCAGGTTGGATCTACTATAACTCTTAAAATTCTGGTTCATACTAGATTTCTTTCTTTCACGAAAGAAGTGACGTTTTGTCCCGTGATCACGCTTTTGTCTGCTAGGTATTGTTCCTGCATTGTTTCCTGATGACGAGAAAGAAGCAGTTCTCAACCAACTTCGTGAAGAGGCTCTAAAAATGGGATCAGGTCCCTCTAAAGACAGCGTGTGGCAGTATTTCGTCAATAAAAGTGCCAGCAACCTACATATTGTTTTAGGCATGTC
This sequence comes from Idiotropiscis lumnitzeri, assembly GCF_059441095.1. NCBI lineage: Eukaryota > Metazoa > Chordata > Actinopteri > Syngnathiformes > Syngnathidae > Idiotropiscis > Idiotropiscis lumnitzeri. The sequence goes on from NC_142391.1 coordinate 35,188,114, forward strand.
TCCTGTGGGAGATACCCTGAGAACACGTTGCAGAAACTTTCCAGGTAAAATGGGGGGAAAAAAATTGAATTTATATTTATGTTTTCAATATATGTGAGAGTGTTTATAAGAATTTGTCACCTGTTATGATTTTCTTACAGGACTGATGAACAACACAGTAATAGATTGGTTCTTGCCATGGCCTCCGCAGGCACTGCTTGCTGTCGCTGAGTCTTTCCTCGGTTGGTATTGCACACATTTATACTGTATTTACCGTAGTTCCCTGCTCTCATTTCACTACATTTAATATATCAATGCTTTTTGGTTTCTTTCTATCCAAACGCAAATCAGTCATATAAATTATCAGTTAGAGCCCAAAAAATATATCAAGTATCATAAGGGACGATATGAAAGTGCAAGAAATACATGAAAACACCCAAACAGATGTGTCAGAAAATGACGAGTTTCCTTTCAGATTTAATATTTTTATTGCATTCTATATGACAAAATACTGGTAGACGTAAAAAAAAAAAAAAAAAAAAAAAAAAAATATATATATATATATATATATATATATATATATATATATATATATTTATGGTAATTTAGGACTCATACATGTACCAAATCTTGATTGACTTGAATTCACAGGGTGAGTCTAATTATCGAAATAAGAAAAATATTCATTAATTCGCAGAGGGAAACATAATTGTCTGCATCAGCATAAGCATCACGACCTTGACAGTTAGTCGACTATCTTTCACTTCCAAATTTCCTGACCACTAATAAAATTCTCCTTTCCCTCAAACAATTGCAAGGCATCTATGATCAGCTTTTTGAGTTTCTGAACAACCACAACAATCATCCATCCAACCATCCATCATCTATACCGCTTCTCCTCACTAGGGTCGCGGGGGGTGCTGGAGCCTATCCCAGCTATCTTCGGGCAGTAGGCGGGGGACACCCTGAACTGGTTGCCAGCCAATTGCAGGGCACACAGAGACGAACAACCATCTGCGCTCACACTCATACCTAGGGGCAATTTAGTGTTCAATCGGCCTACAATGCATGTTTTTGGAATGTGGGAGGAAACCGGAGTACCCGGAGGAAACCCACACAAGCACGGGGAGAACATGCAAACTCCACACAGGATGGCCGGAGCCGGGATCGAACCCACGCCCGATGCTGTCTCTCACTGTGAGGCCATCGTGCTAACCAGTCGGCCACCGTGCCGCCCTCCACAACAATCATATAAATTTTAATTCAAACAAAGAAATGCTCAGTTGCAATGTCAAATGGAACACGGAGCTTTGGATTACGATGAAAGTTTACTTCAGCTGTAATTATCTTATTGTCTATGTATAGGCGACTGTGAGAGTCTATAACAGTAGATTATTATGGTGATTTACTAACTCCTTGCGCCATTGTCAGTGTTTGGTTCTATCTAATCTTAATAGCATTGATGTGCTTATGTTAATTGTACAGGCGAAAGTGAAATGATTCCTAAGCAACACGCTGCATCTGTTATCGAACATGTCTGCATGGTCCACAAATCTGTTGGAGAATACAGCATTCTGTTCCTGCAAAAACTCAGACGGGCTAACTTTGTCACCCCAAAAAACTACTTGGACTTCATTAGCACATATTCTACCCTCCTGCAGGAAAAAGACCAGTCTATTCTGGGTAAGAGGATGGAAAATAATAAAATAGTTTAAATTTGCATTGGAAATATGACAATAAGTTATGTGTTCCAGGGCAGTGTAAACATCTTGAAGGTGGGTTGGATAAGCTGAAGGAAGCTAGTGTTCAACTGGATGAGCTGAACATCAAACTGGCAGAGCAGAAAGTGGTTCTTGCGGAAAAGTCTGCAGCCTGTGAGACCATGCTGGTAGAGATTGCCTCAAACACCGCAGTGGGTTGGTGAAAACCTGCATTGTTGTAGTATTGTTGTGACTTAAAAACAGCATACTACTGTACTGTTTCTTAAACACTTTTATTAAATGTAGATGTCCCCTTTTAGCTGAGGAGAAAAAGACACTGGCCGAAGACAAAGCCAAAGAGATTGAAGAGCAAAACAAAGTGATTGCTGTTGAAAAGTTAGAAGCAGAAACCTCCCTGGCTGAAGCTCTGCCTGCGTTAGAAGCAGCTCGCATTGCCTTACAAGACCTTGATAAATCTGATGTCACTGAGATCCGGTAGACTTTCTAATAAACAATTGATATCCTTTCTAAAATATACTCTACCTGAATGGCACCCTTAACCAGCTTTGTCTTTTTTTTGTGCTCCTTCTTCATTTAGATCTTTTGCAAAGCCGCCCAAGCAGGTACAGGTAGTGTGTGAGTGTATCCTGGTGCTGTGTAAAAAAAAGGAAATTAGCTGGCAAGCTGCGAAGGCCATGATGTCAGATCCTGGCTTTCTGCGTTCACTGATGGAGATGGACTGTGATGCTATCGGTGCCAACCAGGTCAAGACTGTCAAAGGTAGGTCAACTTCTTGATCAATTAGGGCGCAATAATAACTAAAAATACACATGCATGGGATGGTAACATTAGCATTACAAAGTATCCCCCCTGCTGCAGTGATTTGCTTGCGCGTTCTGCTTCATAGGTTTTCTGAAGGCCCTTGGGACCAGCCTTGAGGAAATGCAAGCCATCAGCAAAGCGGGCTCTGGAATGTTCAAATTTGTGGAGGCTGTTGTGGGTTACTGTGAAGTTGCCAGGGAGATCAAGCCCAAAAGGGATAAAGTAATGCAAAACTAGTCAAGACAATTATGTTTAGAGAATGAACAGTAACGTGACTCGTATTTTGCAGGTAGCGCGTCTTGAAAGAAATTTCTTTCAAAGTAAGAAGGAGCTGGAGCTCATTCAAAGTGAGCTCAGTAATATCCAGAGAGAGCTGAAGGCTCTTGGTGACAAATATCAAACCGCTATTGCGGAGAAACAGAAACTACAAGAGGAGGCTGAGCTTATGGAGAGAAGACTAATTGCTGCTGACAAACTTATCTCAGGCTTGAGCTCTGAGAATGTGAGGTGAGCGAGCCATGAAAACTCTAAACAGCTCTCAATATTTTTTTAAATTCTTTTTTATGTGGTTTCTGTTTTCAGGTGGACACACGATTTAGAGGAGTTGAAGCAACGGCGTGTGCGTCTCCTCGGAGACTGTCTAATCTCAGCTGCCTTTCTAAGCTATGAGGGAGCCTTCAGCTGGGACTTCAGGAATGAGATGGTGTATCAAACATGGGTTGACGACGTAAAGGAGAGAAGCATTCCCTTGAGCCATCCTTTCAAAGTGGACAACTTACTAACAGATGAGGTGGAAATAAGCAGGTGAGAAAGTCCTTAAACGGTTGGAATGAAGAGCTAGTTTTCATTTTGACTGGACATCCCTCTGACTTTGTGGAAATTTACAGGTGGGGGTCAGAGGGCTTGCCCCCAGACGAATTGTCAGTTCAGAATGGAATCCTCACAACAAGAGGCAGCCGTTTCCCCATGTGTATCGACCCTCAACAGCAAGCCCTCAACTGGATTAAGAAGAAGGAGGCGAGCAACAACCTCAAGGTACAAAATGTCCCCTTCTCTCGCCATTTAATGCAGTGTTGCTCCTCAAAATTCACAGAATAGCTGTTCCACATTGTTCGAAAAACAAGAGAAAGCCTCAACAGCCTCCGTTTGTCCACAGATCTCATCCTTCAATGATCCAGACTTCCTGAAACATCTGGAGATGGCCATTAAATATGGCTTCCCATTCCTTTTCCAAGATGTAGATGAGTACATTGACCCCGTGATCGACAACGTCCTGGAAAAGAATTTGAAAGGAGCCGAGGGCAGACAGGTTATCATGCTAGGTGACAAAGAGGTGGACTATGATCCCAACTTCCGACTTTACCTCAATACTAAACTGGGAAACCCCAAATTCTCTCCATCTGTGTTTGGAAAAGCCATGGTTATCAATTATACTGGTAAGTGCGTTTGGTTTAACCGCCAGCGTTTTTCTTGTGCATTCTGTCCTCGGCCAAAATGAGTTTCACCCATCGCATTGCGTGCAGTGACCCTTAAGGGCCTGGAGGACCAGTTGCTCAGCGTTATAATGGGCTTTGAGAAGAAGGAGCTGGAAGAGCAGCGTGAGTTTTTGATCCAAGAGACGAGCGACAATAAGAAGCTGCTAAAGAACCTTGGTGACACCCTACTAAGGGAGCTGGCCACGTCCACGGGCAACATGTTGGATAACACAGAGCTGGTCTATACCTTGGAGGAAACAAAGTCCAAATCCAGTGAGGTCAGTTTGCTGAACACCAAGCATGAGCGAAGAACAACACTTTGAATGTCAATTTGCAAGTTGCCCATCATATTTGACTTTCTTTTTGCAATCACCAGGTATTCGAGAAACTGAAGTTGGCCGTGACAACATCAGTGGACATTGATGTGCTCCGAAACGGGTACCGACCAGCTGCCAAGCGCGGTGCTATTTTATTCTTTGCATTGACAGAAATGGCTCTGGTCAACAGCATGTATCAGTATTCTCTTGCCTCTTATCTGGAAGTGTTTGACTTTTCCCTGCGTAAGTCTCCACCAAATGCAGCTCTGCCAAAAAGACTGAAAAACATAAGGAACAGTCTGACATACAACGTATATAATTATGGCTGCACAGGTAAGAAACATCTATTTCACTTTTTATTTTATTTTACTGTATAACCAGGGATACATCTGTTTGTTCACAGGTCTGTTTGAGAAACACAAACTTCTTTTCTCGTTCAACATGACCATCAAGATTGAGCAGGCAGAAGATCGAGTACCCCAGGAGGAACTGGAGTTTTTCATCAAAGGTGATGTACAGAACTGTACATAATACATTTTCAGGACATCACAGTGAGCACTCACAGCAGATTGTCTTTGACTCATGCTAGGTAATCTGTCCCTGGAAAAGAGCTCACGCCAAAAGACTTGTAACTGGCTTCCTGATTCTGGCTGGGAAGATGTCGTGAAACTATCAGAGCTTTTTCCGGGGCAGTTTGACTCTTTGCCTGATGATGTTTGTCGAAATTCAGCAGAGTGGCAATCAGTAAGTAGTGGCTTCTCATGTTTGACAGAAATCTTTTACCTCATCTTTGTGTTTCTTCGCAGTGGTATGACCTAGATGCACCAGAACAGGCTGTGCTGCCAATGAGATACGATGACAAGCTGACAGACTTTCAGAAGCTGCTCCTGCTGCGCTGTTTCCGTGTTGACAGAGTCTACAGAGCCATCACCGACTACGTCACGATCACCATGGGCGAGAGGTCTTTCATTTATCCGACTCCTTCAATCAAAGTGTATTTAACTGCAGAAATAGGGGGAACATGCTTATAGATACAAAATGTGTCATATCTTTCTTCACAGATATGTTCAGCCTCCTGTGATCAGTTTTGATGTTATTTATGAGCAGAGCACCCCGTTCTCCCCCATCGTCTTCATCCTGAGCCCTGGCTCTGACCCTGGTGCCGATCTCATGAAACTCGCTGACAGGACTGGCTTCAGCAGCAAGTTCAAGTTCCTTGCAATGGGCCAAGGACAGGAGAAGGTACCGTGGTTTTATTTTATATGCTTCAAGTAACTCGGATAGGACCTTATCTCAAAATCTGTGTCATGAAAATAGGTGTGGCGATTTCTCACCAATGGCCGATGAGGAACTCATACCTTATTTACAGTCATTGGATGTGTCAACCACTATTATACTTCAGAAGTTAATTCAATGGTGGACGCTAAATGTTCTTTTTTTTTCCCTTGTCAAGGTTGCATTACACCTTTTGGAACTTGCAGCCGCTCGTGGTCAGTGGTTGATGCTACAGAACTGCCACCTGCTGGTGAAATGGCTGAAAGATTTGGAAAAGTGCATCGAGAGGGTCACCAAACCTCACCCCAATTTTCGCCTTTGGTTGACCACTAACCCCATTGATGACTTTCCTATTGGCATTCTTCAAAAGTCTCTTAAGGTGGAATGAGCAACTCTCATTATTTTTAGTAATATTGCTTTGTCCGTCTAAACTGGCTTAAATGATCCTTTCCGACTTCTCACATGGTTACACTTCAGTCATGCCCGTATGTTGCAATGCACTGCAGGTTGTCACCGAGGCTCCAAACGGTCTCAAGCTCAACATGAGAGCCACCTACTCTAAAATCTCCCATGAGACTATGACTGGATGCCCACACTCTGCCTTCCGCAGCCTCGTCTACGTGCTGTCTTTCTTCCATGCCGTGGTGCAAGAGAGGCGCAAGTATGGCAAAATTGGATGGAACGTCCCGTATGACTTTAGCGAGTCAGACTTCTTGGTAAGTGGTACTAAGATCTTTTTGGACCGATCTGGACTGGGTTGAGTAACCTTTGTGTTGCAAATGTTCTCAACAGGTGTGTTTGGAGATCTTGAACACTTATCTGACCAAAGCTCACGACCAGAAAGAGGCCAACATTCCCTGGGGAAGTATCAAGTATCTTGTAGGCGAGGTTAGGCAAAGCTTAAATGCATCATACTGTATTCGATCTATCGATCTGTCTACATATCTACCTATCTATCCATCTACCTATTGTTGGAGTTGAGTCACCGTGGAAATGAGCAGTAGTTAGTAAATCAACCTTTAAAAGCCAAACTTACTCCAATGCGTGTTCGGTTTTTTGTACTCAAGAAGAAAAGGGTAAAATAAAGACTCAACAACTGATTAGAGTTCCGATATTTAGTTTCTTCAATTTCTGGAGTTCAGGAAATAGTACAAAGACAGATATCTCAAGGGAAGGTCCTCCTCAGGTTAGTCATCGTCTGGATAGTTGATTCCTGTCTGGTCCCCAAGACTGGCACGCCAAGGCTGGCCTTCTCCGGCGGGCAGTCTCTCCGTCTCTCTCTCTGCTGGCATTCCTCTGTAATCTTGTCGGTGTGCATGTATATGCAGGTATACGTGTATGTGCGCGTGTATGTGCAGGTGTATGTATGTGTCTGTGTATGTGCAAGTGTGTAAGTGCGTGTGCTCCGATCTCCAATTGTTATGTCTTTCGGAATGTGTTTTTTGCGATGGCGTCTGTGTGAGTCCTCCAGTGCCCAAATTTGGTATGTTTGTATCTCTACAGCCAATGTGGAGAATGTGCTTCGTTGTCTTTGTCCATGAAGTGCTGTGAATGTGAGGGCAGCTCATGGAAATGCTATGTGCGCAAATCTATTCTCACTACTGAGAATTTCAATGAAGTTCACACATTTAAACTAAGTACTATAAATTTAGCATATGAGAATAATATAATAAATCAGTAAACATCAGGCCGGCAGTCCCAGTCATTCTTGTGACCCGAGCTTCTAGTTTCATTTGATAAATGCTTCTTGTTTCATCAATGTTTAAAATATTCAGTAAATATGAACCTTCTAACTTTAATTATCGACATTCTGTCCCGTATGTGTTTAAAATAATGCCAGTAATCGTAATACAATCCTTCACTATCTACCTACCTACCTACCTACCTACCTAGAGACAGATATATAGATAATTGTTCTGTAATTTTAAATACTCTTCCCTCATTTCACAGGTGATGTATGGTGGACGAGTCATAGATAGTTTTGACCGCAGGATCCTGAATGTCTACATGGATGAGTACTTTGGAGACTTCCTCTTTTATGACTTTTGCCGCTTTCACTTCTTCAAAAACAACGATGTTGACTACAAGGTTCCAGCAAATGGACCAAAGACAGTATATATTGGTCAGCCATTATTTGAATTGTTTTAGATTACTTAACTTTTTATTGTTCTGCTGTCAACATTCCCGACTTGTTTCCCTGGCTGGTTACAGATGAGATTGAGTCTCTGCCATTGGCAAACACCCCCGAGGTGATGGGTCTTCATTCCAATGCAGAGATAGGATACTACACGCAAGCAGCTAAAGACATGTGGTTGCATCTAATAGACCTGCAGCCACAGACAGGTACGATTTAGCCGTTGTCTTCTTCCAGTTACCTACATTTTTGTACGTGGTGCTTTGCCACTTCACAACCACTGTCCTCTGCTTCAGGTGAATCTGGTGGAAGCATCAGCAGGGATGAGTACATCACTCAAGTGGCACAGGACATTCAGAACAAGCTGCCTGCGTTATTTGACCTGGATGTCATCCGCAAGCAATTTGGCACTGAGATTTCCCCTACATCAGTGGTGCTCCTTCAAGAACTGGAGCGCTTCAACAAGCTTGTGGTCCGCATGAAGCGGTCTTTGGCTGAGCTGCAGAGGGTGAGAGGGGGGGGACACTCTGATGTTGCGTCATTCAGAGACTTACTTTGGTTTTGATTGTCTGGTGTGTGTAGGCTTTGGCTGGTGAGGTGGGCATGAGTAGTGAGCTGGACGAAGTGGCCCGGGCCCTTTTTAATGGTCAGATCCCTGGAATTTGGAAAAAGTTGGCACCTGACACACTCAAGTCCCTGGGTAACTGGATGATACATTTCAAGAGGCGATTTGAGCAGTATAAATCTTGGGTGAGGAATTTTATCCGTGACATAATCTACATTTTTATTACAGACTTATTTACAATTTTGTTCCTCAAAAGGTGGATACGGCAGAGCCAAAGGTCATGTGGTTATCAGGACTCCATATCCCAGAATCCTACCTGACTGCCCTAGTTCAAGCTGCATGCAGAAAAAATAGTTGGCCTCTGGATCTGTCCACACTTTACACTGAGGTGACACGCTATCGTGAAGAGGATGAAGTCACTGACAGACCTTCACAAGGTAATGAACTCAAACCATTTGAAGGTAAGTGGTATCCAAACTATGTGCCGTTGTTGGACCCTTGTCCGATTTGTAGCCGCTCGTGACATGGTAAAATAATTAATAGACATTGCCTGTGTCGTACACCTGCATTATTCAGTACGACTTAGATTGGTTGTGTCCACCTGACTTATACTAATAATAAAATAGTACTCCTACTCATAATGATAATAATAATACTTTGGTTTTAGATACTGTAGACTCTACAATGGTTAACGAAAATGCTGAGAAACGTTTTACAACTAAAAGTGTAATGTTTTCATATACACTACCACAATGAATTAAGGAAAATTTGCTCAAGCGACAAATAACATTATTTACAACAATTTTCTCCATTTTCTGCTCTGTTTACAAGTCATTGTAGTAATTTGTATTTGCTTCACTGGTTTTGGCTCCTAACCCCATATCTCACTGACCGGCAAAGGTTTGCGAGAGTTTGCAAAAGTGGTGATTTTTTTTTTTTTTTTTTAAACATCCACAAACAGTGTTCACTGTCGGAAACAGTTTTTTCTTGACGCAAAGAAAATATCAACATGTTAAAAATTCGATTGCGACAACAACTTGTTTGCAACCATTAAAACTGTTTGTGAATGTCTGGCGAACATTTGCAACCTTGAATGGAAAAAACTACAGAGACTGTTTTTTTCTTGCAGGCTGTTTTGTGTCTGGCCTGTACCTGGAAGGAGGAGACTGGGACATGGATGCTGGCTGCTTGGTGAAGAGTAAACCAAAAGTTCTGGAGGTTCAGCTGCCCATTCTCCGAGTCATCCCCATTGAGACCCGCCGCCTCCGGTTACAGGTGTGGACCACAATCCATGTTGTGTATCAATTATTTTATTATCTATCATCGACAGTTTTGTGCAATAGGTGTATGTGTTGTGCTCTACAGAAAACTTTGCGGACCCCGGTCTACACTACATCGTTACGGAGGAATGCAATGGGTGTGGGTTTGGTTTTTGAGGCTGATCTGTACACTACGGAGCACCTCTCCCACTGGGTGCTCCAGGGTGTCTGTTTATCCCTCAATACTGACTAAAGAGACAATTCGGTGGTTTGTGACACACAGCCATGAATAACAGAAAGCTTTTCTGAGCTTTTGAGTTCACTGCATCAGGACATGTTCAATTCATAAGCTATGGCATCCTTTGCTCACTAGATGGCAGCTTCTCACTCAGATGCAGGAACCAGCAGAGTCTGTTTCAGTGGACTACAACCTATTATGGTTTTCAGTATCACTTAGACCAATCTTTCTTTTATGTTGCTTTCAATTGCAATTTTGATTATGAATGATTGGACCATGCAGTCCAGTTAGAAAGTAATTATAATTAGCTCCATACTTATTTGTTTTTCCATCAGTAAAAAAAATCTATATACAACCAATGTAATTAGTTTACTTCTGATTTTATGCATATGTTTTTTTTTATTATCTTTGTTCCCGTTCTGACACATTTATGGACATCAGTAAGGATACTATAACAATATGAACATTGTGTATATTCCAAACATCCATCCTGAAAAAAAGGAAATTAATAGTCTTATGAATCCACAGTTCCTACGTGACAACACAGCTTTCATCAATGCACACCTACAGAGACGATAAAAAATTTGTTTGCACAGTAAGAAATTAACAGAGCCACTACTCAAAACAGATATGGAAAAAATTCACTCAACGGAGTCGACCCCATCTCCCTGCACAGAGGCCAAAATTACTTTAAGCTGCTTGTGACTGGAGGGATTTACGTTAACTCTAAACTGTTCCACTCACTGCTTTGCACCACTGCTCGCACGGACTGGCCTCATGAAATGCCAAAGGTGGGATGAAATTTAAAAAACAGCTTTTTATGCAGACCTGTAGTCATCCATCTGCCTAACCAAATTTCTTTTTTGTTGTGTATGAGAGCAGGTGTGCTCACCGAATGCCTAGCATCTGCCCACCACGCCCCTTCACTAAGTACCTCTGTGTGTTTAAACATTTAACAGCACCAATCATTTATCTCTTCATCAGTGACCAGATTGTACAAATCAGGACGAATCATTGCCTCATCAGGACGTAAGACTGTTTCATGACTCCTGAGAAGTAAAGATGGCTATACTCCTGAGTTTCAACGCCAGGTGTTTAGTTTGGATCAGGAGCACAGCTCTGTGGTTAGTGGCTGCTTGATTTGGAACTCGACATGTCCCACATGTATGGGCAGGCGGCTGCTTTCCTCCCACCTTCTCTCTGCCTGCCTGCATGGGCACTAATGATGCTACCAGACTGACACTAAATATACATACCGTGATGGTGCTGAATGTGCATAATTGAACTACTGTACCATTTACCGTTTCAATAAGAGAGCAAACACTCTCAGGAGCTACACAAAGGGATGGAATGAAGTCCTGGTTGAATAAACAAGCAATATGACATCCTTTTCACCGCTGTGGTTAAAGTCACTGGACTTAGAGTTGTGTTACGCTTACGGTTCTGAGCTGAGGACAGTAACAGTGACAACACATGTATATGATGACTCCTGACAGTGTACAAAACTCGCAGTTATATATTTAAATGTCTAAAAAGGTTGCTGGTCAAACATCTCAAAGCATATACGTGGACTGATAAATTCACTGAAAAGTTGCTCATGAGAGAGCACTGCAAAATTGACTGAGTGACTTAGTTGATAGACCTGTGAACACGGAATGGAGAAGAAAATAATTAGGAAGAGGAAAACAAAGTAAAGTGCCATGTTTTCTTTTGTTAAATTAATATCCTTGTGAGTCTATTGTTTTATTATTTACATGATTACATTTTGTTAAAGCTGGATTTTGTGCATTCAGAACATTGTCATTTTTCTTGTCATTTTTCATTGTCATTGTCAAGAGCTACTACTATTTTTTTTCTACCCATTCAGAAGAGGCAAACTGTAATTTTAATTAGGGCTATATATATATATATATATATATATATATATAATCCAGCCATTATCTGTACCGCTTCTCACAAGGGTTGCAGGGGGCGCTGGAGCCTATCCCAGCTATCTTCGGGCAGTCGGCAGGGGACACCCTGAACTAGTTGCCAGCCAATCGCAGGGCACACATAGACAAACAACTATCCGTGCTCACGGTCATACCTCGGGGCAATTTAGGGTGTCCAATCAACCTGCCATGCATGGCATTGAAATGTGGGAGGAAACCCACGCAGGCACGGGAAGAACATGCAAACAGGAAGGCCGGAGCCTTGGCCGGAACCCTGCACTTCGCATTGTGAGGTCCTCGTGCAAACCAGTCGCTCACCATGCCACCCTTATATAGTCCCACAGATGAAAAATAAAAAGTCATCAAAATAGTCAATGAATGAATAGAATATTTACATTTGGTTTAGTTCGTGCTGGGAAATTGCCTAAACCAATATTTAAGTACAGATAACAACTGTAGCCGTCTCAACTGTATTGTTGTCTTACTAAATGCATTTTTGAAACAGCACTTGTCTTTATCTGAAGAGTGGATGATGGGTGTAAAGCTCTTGACTTGAGCATGCATTGTCCTCTGAGAGAGAGAGAGAGCGAGAGAGAGAGACATAGAAACGGGGTAGGGTAAAAGGACTAAGTAGGCTGTGCTTTAAAGAGACCAGAGGAGCCTATAAAAAGTGCTCTCATGCCCTGCTGTTGTTCCAGCTCCATGTGCGCAGTCACACCGGCGAGAACAATTAGCGCGCACGCTTGTCCACTTCAACATGCCCACTTGGAGTGATTAAATCATCATGCCACAAAGCGCGTAAGGCTCCTCCGAACAACAAAAATAATTGATTTAATGGATGGGATGCGCGTGTTTTCTTGAACTGCCTCTTTTTGACACATCTCGCCCTTTTTACCCAATTTTCCCGAGCTGGCTCTCTCCACCGGGGGAAGTGCGGCTCATTAAGGCATTCGTGATTGCTCTTTTGCATTTGATGCCACGGCAATGGGACATTGCCAAAGGGAGAACGTGTTCGCGCGTTGCAGGAAAAGTTTGCTTTGGACAGTGTTAGTCTTCTGGCTGTGCACGCCCGCTGACGGAACCTGGAAGACTGGACTTTACAAAACCAGAGAGCAAGCTGCTGCCTCTCATTCCTCCATCTATCAGAAAAGGTATTCAGCTTTTATTCATTTGTTTTGTTTAGTTGCTCATCCTTTGCCTACGGGGAAGCACTTGCACTTAATGCTATTTTTAAACGAACGCTTCATCCCCATCTCATCCATCTAACGGGTCTCATTGTATTCTTGACATTTGGTTTCCCTTTTCCTGTACCATGTGTACTGAGTGCTCTCATCCTGAAGCTGACCCACCCTCTTGAGACCACGTCCCCTCTCCTATAGGTAGACAAGACGCAACGTCTAAAGTTGTCTATTTAAATGTAGCTTCTTTGAAGCTCTTCTGGAAACAAAACGTTTGAACTCCTTTTTCCCATCTTGCAAGTATTTATGATGTCCGCATCTGCCCTAATGGTGTGATCCATCAGCAATGTTTAACAATGGCTAAGGGAAAAATAAAATTAAATTTTTAAGAGACGCATGCCCTGTCGCCACCTTTTAGATTCCAATTGTTGTTTGTAAATAGATTTGTGTCTTGAGTCGCAGTATGTATACAGTACCTGCGGGATCCTGTTTGAATGAGACTGGTTACATAATGCTTCGAATTACTTCAAAAAGGGGTGCTTATTGTTTGTTCATGTCAACGACACCTCTGCACAAAATGGAATTAAGTTGCATTTCTCAGTTCAGAGGTTGTCTTCCACGCCCTGTGATTCAAATCTGAGTTCCAGGTTCAAATCCAGCTTGGAGTTTGCAGTTCTTTCTGACATTGTGAGTGTCTATGAGCTTGAGCCTCTAAATCAAGGGAAACCAACTATTTTGAAACAAAACTTGTGTACTGTAAAATGCAAAGGGCCTGATAACCACTTCTGAAGTAACAAATTTAGTCAAATTACCTTCAATCGATATAATAACCCTGAACCAAATGACTACTTGTGCAACATTCCCATCACTAGTGCCTTAGGGAGGAACAGCAAGTTCTCAATGACATTGCCAAATCCAAGATTTATTTTATGTTTAGTTACGGCTTTTTTATATTGATGCTATGACAATAAAATGTCATTTAGTCAGTTTGGGTTGTGGAGAGCAGACAACCACATTTCAATTTGATCTTTAGCGAGGACAAGTTTCTACACTAAAACATTCCACATTGGGTGATCATCTCAGCCAAATCATCCTAATTTACCTAAAAATGTGTGGCATCAGATAGGCTTTATGCCCCTTGGGGAATGGGGGGGGGCTTCAACTCAGAACAACAAGGAGGCACACTCTCCCGGGCATGTCCAGGTGGCTTTCATGGCTCCCAGCCTGTTCTCCACTGGCCAACCTCGCTGCTTGGCTCCCTTGTCACTCATGGCCTCAGGTCTGTGGACATATTTACTAAACACAAGCATCTGGGACTTCATTGCATCTGGACTCACTTTCTTCCCCTGAAAGTTGAGAAGTTTACAGTGGGTCTGTAAGTGGTAGATAACGTTTGCGGGACGGGAGCTGCTGCGGCCTCCACAAGGGTCAGGGGGTTTAAAGAGTCATGGGATTGAGTGAGATTTGGGAAAGTTTATCATGTGTATACGGTCACACAGTGACATTTTAAAAAATAGGTGCACAAAAGGGGCGTATTTAAAAAAAATATATAAGCTCCTAGTAAAATGCAGTCCAATTCATCACCCCTGCTTGAAACTACAATCACAAATAAAAAATATATATATTAAATGTACCCTCTTTGATGGTGTCAAACAAAGCTAAAGATTGATCTTATTTTGTAAATTATGTTTTGGCCTGGCGTATTTATTGTCCCCCGGAGAAAGAATCTGCACAATAGAGTTCAAACATTCTCATATTAGTAGAGGGAGAAAAGACGAATGCATTCCCACCACAGCATTACTCAAATGAAAGGGGATTAACACTACTTGAGTAATTTCTCGACTGGTGCGGTCACTCTGTAGCGGAGTTGATAAAGCGTTCATTCACCCTCGTCCTCCTTTAAATCTACGCAGCTCAGTCCTCAGAAAAGGGGGGTAGTGGCTTTATTTGGTGCCTCGTCCATTTCTTTATCTTGCCCTTGAGCACTTGTCATGGTCTGACAGGCAGTCTGAGCCCTATGGCCTGCCTCATTCCTCATCCATCTTAACCACGTCCACCTTTCTTTAAGTATGGGAATAGAGACGACTGGGATTCCAGTGGCTCAGCTCTGTGTAGCTTGAAGCGGAATGGCTCAGGAGGTCACTCGATAAACTTTAATGAAAAAGTACATTTGAAAGCGGCGACACGTAACAACACTGGCTATTCTTAATTAAAATCAGATTCAAGACCGGCTACAATATTCGGTAGACTTTACATTTTTAATGAGTTGCAAAATACAAAGATAACATTTGGGCAATTTTAATCGGCAGATTTGAGGAAAGAAACAAAGCAGAAATCATTTACAGATGGCAGGAATTGGGCCAAATTGCCAATGTTAGATGTACATTATACACAATAGGTGTTCCTAATATTGTGGCTGTTCTTTGTTGTCTTGCACATGTCTTTGTGCAAGCTTCCATTTTTTGATGTGGCTCTTGCGCTCTCAATGTTGTGGGCTGTTTTTTTGTCTTTAATGCTCATCGAGTTGGCCTCCGGTTTAACAATGTATTTTTAGGGCCCGAGCAGCAACCGCTGCGAGGTCCCTATTGTTTTTGTAGGAATTATGAATATTATTGTGGTTTTAGATTACAGTAGTAATGAACTTCACTGCATCACATGTTTCTAATAATTTTCCCTTTACATGCAGCTGAAGAAGAAGCGGCTGCACTTCAGTGTTACGTAGGCGCCCTTGCAAAATTACTGAAAGGGAACTCATTTTTGGTCATCTACAATCATTCATTTGAGTCATTAAATTCAGATTTATGATACAGCTTTTGAATCAGTCTTATGAGAGCGAGTAAGTGTGCCTACTATTTTGGCAGATAAGTAATTTTTTATTATTTTTTTTAAAACACCCCAGGTGAATCCACCTTCTCACTTGGCAACACTTCAAGATGCACGCAGCCATGACACACTCAAAGGCAACAGGTGTCCACACCTGAAAGGCCAGACAGACAAAGACATATGAGGGTTTTCCTTGTTTCTCCATGGCTGCTCTGAGGAGGCACTTCACTGTGACCTTTGATGACCTTTAGGGTGCTTTGTCTCTCTGTCATTTGCACTACATTCCCACATACTCACACACACACACACGCAGATGCTTTGAACTTTCTGCATAAAGAACCAGCATCGCTTGTGTCTTATCTTCTATTGCTCATTTAATGGGCCACCATCCCTTGCGTTTCTTATCATCTATTGCTTATTTCATGTCTCCCAATTTCTTTTACAAGCCAATTTGTCTTTTGGCTTTTGAAGCAGCTGCAGATTGTGACACCCGTTCGCTTTAGTAATGGCTTTGCAATGTGTCCTCAGCACATTTGTCTCGTATGCCCCTCCTATCCTGTCCTATAGGATTAGATCGGTCTCATAATTGTCTTTCCCGCTTTTGACCATGTTCCCCTGGGAAGCTTCTTGTGTGACTCTTCTGACAAAGCTCTCCTCTTTTTGCCACGTCTGTGTTTTGTCTTCCCAAGCAGTTTCACCTCAGACTCAAATAAAGTCAGGTTCCCTTAGGTTTTTGGATGTGGCCTAGAAACATAACCTGAAGCCACCCCCCCTGTTTTTTAGCTTTAGTTATGTATTTTACAACCCACATTTTATCTTTATAATATCGGCAAAAATGTACTAACCCTTTGCACAGTGGTCAAGCCTCTTGCCATCCCGCAAAAAGTTACTGACACATTTTCCACTAGCATCTGCTCATACAACATTTTTTGCCCTCTTAGCTTATTCCTGCCAGTTTTTTCCTATTCTCCCGGTTCTCAGTACGAAGTGTACTAAGCAGTCTCATGAAAGATGCAGACTGTATGAGCTGCAAGGCGACCAGATGGGCCAACGGCTGAGGATTTACTAAAATGTCATTTTCTAACTGTTGGCCGGAAAAGATAGTTAATGATTTATTTATTTTGCCCAAAGTCATTGTGCCATGTGTGCTTTCGGGATATGATACACACATTGAACCCACTCCAGTTCGGGGAAGTTGTTGACTGTTTTGAAATAAGAGGTGTATAAACAAATGTGACCATTATTATCCACAAAGACACCACAATAATATTAAAGAAGCATTGTCTAATAGTTAAATAAATAAGGCGACTTGCCTGGCGACATGAGACAATTACCTTTTAAGCTTCCAGATGCAAAGAAGGAATGTATCCTTGTATGTTCCCATGCTTGGATAAAGTATTCTTCTCTGTTTTGTCATACATCATTGCTCATTATGGTAAGATAGTTCGGAAATTATAAAATGCCAAGTACTTTTATTACCGGTACAGTCACCAAAGTTGGTGTTTCCTCAGTAATAATTATGTACCCAAGTGCAACAAAAAGAGAGCAGGAGGCTATAAAAGTCTACCCCGCTAGTGGCAATCTTGAGCAGTTCCCAGGTGTACCTCAACATCCTCCCCCAGAGCTTTATCAGTTGGTCGTGGGTGATAAATGGATGAGAAAGGACCACCCCAACACTATGCTGCGAGATTTGACTGGATCACTTTCCTCCATGTTTGTGCCTATGACTGGACAATGGAACCCTATTCAAAGTAGGATAACTTCAAATGTCATAGTTAGGATGGCTGAGTCTTCATTAAACAAATGATCGTTAATGTAAGCCATGATTTGGTTTGAACGTAAAATTAAAGCTTATGTAAAGGCCTTGAACACCACGGAAGACGACGAAAGTGGAGGTGGCCGATTCTTCGTGTGTACCTAAAATGCATGGAGCAAGTGTACAAAGAGTTATAGTAGTGTGCATCTTTTCTTTAATCAGCAGATCTATGTGTGCGGCCACCAGCATGTCGGAATTGTTAATGGGAGCTGCTGACTTAGCATCCTCTGCCTTTGGCTCTTTCTCATAGTCGTTCTCACACGAACATATGGTCATGCGTATTGACAAACAGACGGTGGTGCCCCCCCCAACCCCCCATGCAACACATTGGCAGCAGAACACACAAAGTTCTGCGCTAAGTGGCCTGCAGTTTCCTTTGTGGTTTGTAAATGGAGCTCGCAGTTACAGACCTGCACAGTTATTGATTGTGTAAACACACCATGGTAATAGTTTGCCGTGTTTGCCCTCCAGCTATCACCATGTGAATGTAATCGGCGGCTTTGTACACGTCGTCGTTAATGAAATCATGGGAACACATGTCACATTTAACTCCCTCATTGTGTTTTTTTATTTATTTTTTTTATGTTACAGTGTGTAAAACTAAATTCTGGGATAAAATGAGAAAATCATACTAACAGATGTAAAACATTGACTACGAATAAGCTTATTGCCATGTCAGCTTGTTCTTTTTACACTCCCAAACACTTAGGGAAATATCTTACTAAGCTTCTGTGGACACAGAGAGGACTCCTGACCTTGCACTGGCATGTTCTGAAACTCTCCCATCTCAGTATGGGTCCTCATCTGCTCTTTGGAATGATATTATCTGAGAATTGAATGCAAATGAATGGATACAACAGTGTAAATAAGGCTTACAATGCACTTCTGCATATCTCGTGGCTGAATGAACTGTTTGAGCACCATAAAGGAGTTTCAAAACAAAGGACCGGGGGAAGGGAGAATTGAATCAAGACATCAGCATAGTGAATGCGACTGTGAAGCTAATTTCCTGTTGTAAGCATAATGCATTGTGAGTGTCCTCGTTACTGTTTCCAAATGATGTACTCGTTGAATTATTTACCGCCTGAAATGCTATTTTTGTGTAACTAAAGTACGATTATTCTGCAAGCTTGTCTTCAGATGTTTTTTTTTTTTTTGTGTGTGTCACTTCAGAAACTGGTGTCCTCATACTGTCACGAGGACAGTGAGTTGCCAAGTGCAGAATGGGACAGTCGTGCAGAGAGTCTACCAAACATGTCGCTGGCCACAGGGATGTACTGGGGGCAGGTGAGCAGCAGAAGCAACCAAACCTACCTCTGCATGAACTCATTTAGGTATAGTGTGTGAATAACACAAAAGGTGCCATAACTGAAACAAAGCGTGTCTTCTCTCACCTAATAGCCACACTACAAGAAGAAAGAGCATGAAATCTTGGATGTCCCCCCTTCCACCCTTTTTTTTTTTTAAACCTTTGTTTACTTACTTTACATCGCTGTCCCCTTACAAGCATTTGTCTGTATGTGGTTGGAGCAAGCATCACGGGCCTGCTATGAAAACAAAAGCCAAATCAAGGTTTATTGTTCCGAGCTTTACTGTGATGAATTGAAGTGTGTAATGCTTTTACATTTTGTGTTTTCCAGCTACAGGACAGTTGTCAGGCCTTCCTATAAAACGGTGTACCGCACCGTGACCTCATTGGAGTGGAAATGCTGTCCAGGATTTAGTGGGACCGCCTGTGAAGCAGGTAAGTCCAAAGAGGAAGACAGAGCTGCTGGACCCAGGAAATGTTTTTGAGAAGGAAATTTGCTTAGTCAATGTCACTATACAAGTCTCGTTTTTATACAGATGATGATAAAATAGAATTGGTGAACAGTTAAGTTAATCTTTTTTAAAGCATCTTTAAATGATAATAATAATAATAATAGCAATAATAATAATAATAATAATAATAATAATAGCAATAATAATAATAATAATAATAATAATAATAATAATAATGTAAAAATGAATTGCTTCATCCTCGTTTCAATTGAAAATTCATCCGGTTAGATGAGTTAATTGTGCTGCTGCATGGTTGCTTTGTTCTTTTGTGTGGTCTTGTGGTGCGACTGGAACACAGACATCTTCTCAAAGTGCCATGTTAGCATGGCTGCTTTCTTTTCGTGACCACAGTAGCAAACATGCATCCACGCACACACGCACACACACACGCGTAGTGACTTTCCCTGGCAAAGGCATCACTGCACAGACTGTCTAGGAAGGAGGGTGGAGTGTCTATTCTGGCCCATTTGAGGGTAACACAAACGGCCCGGCTTTTGTTACACAAAGCATAATAAATATTTACATTGGTTAAGGTGGTCTCTTTGTGGTGGTACTGAAAGCAGGGCCTGCAGGTGAGCACCACGTGATCACAACATTCACAAAGCAACCTCACCCACCATAATGTGAAGTTCACCAACAGACTAGACTTTACTTAACAAAAGCAGAGGAGAGAGGAAATTATCCAATTAAGTTATTGCCAAAGGGAATTCCCCTCGGGCTGTCATGGCAGCAGGGGGCTGTCGAGCCAGCAGGGATGCTGGGATTAGCCACTTAACTGAACGCGCTTTCTCGTGGCTCAGATCACAAGCTGCACTGAGTGGAAGTGACAGTTTCCATTCACGGGGGCCTTACGCTCTGGCACCGCGGACGCTATCCAGGGCCACCGGCGCTTTGTTCTGTACCCGCCATGTGAGCAGAACCGCTTCGAGGACCTCAGAACCTGAGAGTACGCTGACACCAGCCTCATTCACAGCTTGAAGCCAAAATAAAAGATGGCCGCGTTGTGGGCTTGGATCTGTTACCACAAAGTGAAGTAAAAGCTGCACACGCAGTTCAATGAGTGCAAGTTTGAAAGGCAAGCGCTGGATACCTGTTTGGGACTCCTGCTTTTTTGAGGGGGATTGTCTTTAACATGTCAGTGAGCACTTTTAATTTTACAAGAGCTTACATTTAATTTAACCTACTTGTTAAACAAAGCGCAAACATCCTGGCATGCTTTTTAGAAATCCACCGTCTAAGCAAAACATTAATAACATTGTACTTAAGAGCTCATGATTCTCATTGAAAAGGCCTAGCCATATACGGTACTTTTGACGGACCTCTCGTTCCCATCTTCCCTATCGTTCTGCTTGTCAGACTGTGGAAAATGTCTATGATCCGCTCATTTAGTTCAACCCCCATCATTCTCTCAACGGTCCACCCCAGGTCACCACTGACGCCAATTCCCGGTATGCATTATAACAGTGTTAACATCCTGCCTGCCTCAAGGCGCAAAGTGAGGATAGGCTGTGCACTCGCTGACGGTGCTGTCACTGATGTGGTTAAATGGAGATGAGAGAGTTGGTTTCTCATGTGTCCGTCCATTCTCACCAGGCCCCTGCCTTCCAGCGATCAACAAACATAAATCAGCTGGTCGGGTGGAGGAGAAGTCGAGATAACATGTCTCTGTTTTAGTTTTGCGTTTCCCAAAACCGAGGCAGCCCCAGCAGCAGCATGCTGAGATGAATGAGGGAGGATAATGCGGAATGATGGTGCCATGCTGTCACACGGGATTTCAGACCTATCGTATTCATACATCTTAAGCAAAACATTACATCATAGTTCATAACCAAGCATGCATGCGGGGTAAGATAACACTTCATCCGACAGGCACCGCTCACATGCGCTCTTTTTCTCACTGTCTCACCCCGACCTCAGGCTTTGACTGGAATTCCAGGCCAGTAGTGTAATTACTGTGTTCTAATTGTTTTCTATGAGGTTTGGGAGATATTGTCTTCCCTCTGGACCGGGAACATAATGGTCTTTATCGCTGATTGAGTCCAATGGAGGAAAAAAAAGTCTATAAGTATTTGCAGATGGAGGAAATGTCATAGCCTGCCAGGAGCAGGGATTTAATGTATGCTCGGTCCGCTTTGGCATTCCATCGAAATACAGTAAATGCTTCTTTTCAGATGGCACATCATCCAAAATAAATAGCAAAATTAGTCCTCATTATGAGACAACGCAGTGATATCAGGATGGACAGAAATTCGGATTTTAGATATTTTATCAAACTTATCACAGGACGAGGGCTGTCGGGCTGTACTCGGCATATGGGGGAATGTAGGCAGGAATTAGCACGGTTGTCAAAGCTCCGCCGCAGGGGGTACCCATCAAGACATATCTCAAAGCCATGCAGAGGAGGCTGCGTTGTTTTTTTTTTGTTGTTTTTTTTGAGATGCAATTTGCGCTATGGCTGAGAGGCTGAGGCGCGTTTGTCCTTAATAAGCCGCAGAAACTTAATCTGTGTTTTCACAGCTCTGCCTGGCCTTATCGCGAGCCTACACGCTACAGCCAGTGCTTTAAATATCATTTTGTCACACGTTGCAAAGGAAGAGTGGGAGTGTTCCTGAATGTTATGTGTGTTTGCTCGCCAAAGTGGGAATGTGGCTTTGAGGGCGGGAAATGTTGCGTACGAGGATTTGTTCAATGAAAGATACAGCTGTTCAGTGTGATTAGCTGATGGCTGCAAGGCTGCAGACTTTAGTAGCTGTGAGTTGAGGAAGACAAGCATGAGGTGAACTAGAGCAGCTGGTCTCCTCTCCCGCTCCTCATGGACC
Organism: Idiotropiscis lumnitzeri; assembly: GCF_059441095.1. Classification (NCBI taxonomy): domain Eukaryota; kingdom Metazoa; phylum Chordata; class Actinopteri; order Syngnathiformes; family Syngnathidae; genus Idiotropiscis; species Idiotropiscis lumnitzeri. The sequence goes on from NC_142391.1 coordinate 35,210,266, forward strand.
ACGACAGCAAAGCTATGAAAATCTCAAGACTGCCCAACGCATCTTTCATTCAAATGTCAGGCTCTGCTAGAGGTGTTTCCGATTTTTCAGCGTTGCGTTTGGCTTCTTGTCATTTGAGCTACCTTCCCCCACACATAGTCTTTAGTGCACTTCGGAAGACTACTGAGAAACACAAAATGCAAACATGCATTGAGGGAGGCAGCTGCAGAAAGGCCGCACATCAGCTGATCTTCAGGGTGTCGATGGCAAAAGCAATGGCAAGTGTTGAGACCCAAATTGGAAGCAGCTGAGACTGAGGTGAAGCGGCTTCATGACTCCAGATGAGCAAGCAGCCTTCTCTGGGTCACCAGGCGTCTCTCACGGGAAGTGTCTGGATCGTTATTAAATTAACAGATCCACCACTGAAACGCCCAAATTAGTATTATATCCTGTCAATAGATATTAGCAGTTCAATGACGCATCAACACATTCCAGACCCACCCGCAATCAGTGAAAATCTGCAAAAAAGCAATTAAGACTTGGGGTTTATTCTCACTCACTCACTCACTCGTGTACTTCTCCAATTAAGAAGCATGCTCACCTTTTTTCAAGCTGATCGTAACTCCCAGTTGAAGTCTAATGAAACAAAAAAATGATAACACCAAAATGTTTGTGAAATTTCATCTAACCAAATACTGCTAGATTAATGCTAATAAGTGCAAAACACCATATGGAATATAAATTAGCATAGTTGTTAATCAAGTGTCGCTTTAACAAAGCAGCAACACGTACACAAATAATATACGACAACAAAACCATAAAGTCAAGATTGACTTTTTAAAAATTATTATATTTGATGATTATTTTTAGTTTATTTACGCTTCTATTACGCAATTAAATCTACTCGTGCTCTCATTGGTCGATCTAATCACGTATCGATCCGCAATATGGCTGCATTTTTTATTTATTAGTTTTTTTTGAAGAATTGGAAAGAAGAAAAAAATCGACAAAACTCTGAAGCCATGAAAAGTAAAGCACGAAGTGGCGCGGGATTACTCGATACAGATTTTTTGGAACCCATAAATGTATTGACTTAGGGCAGGCGTGGGAAAACTACGGCCCAAGGGCCACATGCGGCCCGTTAAATGTTTTAATCTGGCCCGCCGAATTTGAAAAAAATTAAATGAATAAACCTTAATGTTTTATTTTCTAAATACTGTAGTGTGTCTAAGACAGATTTTTTTGTGGTAATGCTTTTGTTCATTTTCATTTAAAATTAAATATATTTTTTTTCTCGGATGTGGTGAGGTTACCAAAACACTCCATCCATCTGCTCTTGGTCCGGCCCCTCTGTCAAATTTTAGAACACATTGTGGCCCGCCAATCAAAAAGTTTGCCCACTCCTGACTTAGGGGGTTATACCGCCGATATTTTCAAACGTAAAAGACCCTACCGTGGCGCGCTTGGAGATGACCAGCATAGCACACAACAGACTTAACAGACTGTCTGCCGTCAATGTGTGAGATGGCTTTCAATATTTTGTCCGATACTTAGTGGCACAGCACATTTTATAGATTTCATGTGACGTACAAACTTTCCAGGTCAGTCTGCCTTGAATCTCAGTTAAGTTTTATGTATCTGGCTCCTGAGCTGGAAACGGCAATTCCGCTCACTGATTTATTTATTATTTCCCAACAGTTCCCCTGGGAGCTCATTCAAATCTGTTTTTCCTACAGTTAGAAAAAAAAAGTATAGGCCTCGTCAGCAGCGCAAAAACCCAAAACACTTTTACAAACAGACTAAAATACACACCGCCACTGATAATGGGTTAAATACCCTCATTGACCTCTACCAGACACTTTTTTTAAACTGGATATTTAAACACTTTTTTTTTTTTTTTGGACAGAATCGCTACAGTCTAATTTAAATTGTTTGGTTTCCTGGAACGGACTTGGCTTTGAGGTGTAATCCACAAATGTTCAAGAGTGTTGCCGTCTTTTGGGAATGCCATTTCAGAAGCTTAATGTTTGACTGCTTCATCCATTTGAGAACTAGTTTTAATGTGTGTTTGGGATCATGGTTTTATTGGAACACCCAATTGCCTCCAAGGTTTAGCCGTCTGTTGATTTGAAGTCAGCAAGTAGTCCAGTGCACCCTTACCACTGTCAGCCCCGGCGCATGGTGCGGCCGCCGTCATACTTCAAAATTGGCAGTGTCCTCTGGTTTGAAAGCCTCACCTTGATTCATCCAATCATAGTTTTTTTTTTTTTTTAACAAATCTGTTGAAATAACTCAACTCATTCTTTGTTTTATATTGAGCGATATTCAATATTACTGGGTAATCTATGGTATCTTAAAAAGTCTGTTGAATTTGGATGATATGGACATTGGAACGCGACAATATCATAGTATTGATGAAATACTAATACTGGAGCTCCACTTTCGTGCTTTGACAAAAGAAAGAAAAAATAAATTGCTTTTATTCATGTTTTCAATGAAACATTTTTAGAGACTCGTAAATTTAAAAGTTATGCGACGGCATCTTCGTTGAATGTCTTTTGGTTTTCCTGCGACATATATGCTCACTAGACTGTATTTTCGATATGGAGCACTTTTCTTAAACAGTGCTAGTCTGTGGTTTTATACACACCACTGGTTTTCATGATGCAGCTCCTTGTTTTGTGTTCTGAAACACACATTGTACAACATCGGCAACTGTTGCTTCTAAGTGGGTGGGATGTTTTGGAGTCGACCTTGAAGCCTCCTCTCCGCAGTACTCTCAACCCCAAACAAGCCACATCACACAGATTGTGCTGCGGTTTGTAGTGGTGACATCATTTATGGACGCTCAGTCGCAGACCTCCCAAACTATCACCCCCTTGGGTTCAGTCACCTCTTCCCAGCCAAAGTTTGGACACAACTGTTGCCTCTGCCGGTGCTGCGAGTTTAGCTGCTGCTTTTACGTTTGTTTCCATGTGTTCACGTGGCGCCTCATTCAATGCTGAGCAGGAGCAGGAATGAGATGAGCAGTGCTGATGGTTGCGATTAGTTCTGGACCAAAGGCAAGTGAAGATGATCTGCAGCCACGTGCTTGCCGGCTCGGCTTTGAATAGTCTCCAGAAAAGATAAATGACCTCACTTGAAGGGCCAGCAGAGAGAAGAGTGGACTGCAACAGAATCTTCTTAAATGTCTGATATACTTTATGAAGCTGTTGTTTTTCATGGCTAACAAATGAGTGATTTGCAGGAAGTGTCAGAAACATGTGACTAGAAGAGTGTGTGATTTTGCATTTTATGTATGGTGCCAAGTTATCAAGTCATTCAACACTCATATTTGTGAATGGACCTTTGCCCAAGGACTCTGACGTAATAGTGACTTTAATGTGCACTTTTTTTTTTTGGACTGAAACAGATGATCTATCTATCTATAATAATACCAATAACTGCTCCAAAAATAAAATATTCCCATAATTGTTCAGGGATTAAAACCTCACTATATCACGTTCCAGCTGGATTATTTTCAAGGAATATGATTTTTCTCATCCAACCTTGGGATTCTAACATCTGACGATCTTGTTGTTATGAACCACCTTGACGACTTCAAGTATAGGCCAAGTAACAAAGGTCATGGGTCAGTTCCTTGTCATCATGCCTCTCCAGGTCACAATGAGAATTGAAGTCCCCTAGCATAAATATGTGAGTTTCAAAGTGGAGTGCACCCCCTCCGCGGACTCCAAACTACAGTCAGGATTTCTACCCTTCACTATGTTGAACCTTAGCTTTCAGCTGCTTTAAATATGAATCAATCATTTTACGTTTCATATTTTCTTTTTAATCTTTTGGAATAAAAGCCACACGAGAGCTCAAAGACTAGGCAAAACGCAGAGGTCTTTGCATTGTACAAAATATGACCAAATTCTTGTGGGAGCATGTTTCGCCATTCAAATTGGACTTTTCTGTAATGCAATAATTCTGCATTTTTTTCTGAATTATTTTAAGGTCGCCGTCCATTTCACTATCATGCAGCGAATCCCACTACTCTGTTATGTTTCATAACAAGTGAAGTACCATTTGCATTAATAGACCATGTAAGGCATGCCCCATTAAGGAAAGTGTTTGTTTCTGCTTTGCTCTTAGGCATTTCCTCGGGTCATGTCCTTTTTACTTGTACAAATTCGCCAGTACAGGCTTCCATGTGCAAGCTGGCAACACAGCATCTACATCGAGTTTGCAGAGCCGGGGAATTTCTGGCACCTTCATCTTTGTTCAGATTACCTCAGGGGAGCGTTGTGCACTTTGCACTTTAGTGGCCCACATCAGGAGGACGTTGTTGCAGTGCTGCTAAGACAATGTTGGGGGGCCCAGCAGGGGGATCTCATTAACTACAGGACGTATCCTAGAACCTCTAAACCCAGACCCGCATTCCGCACTTTCCACTGCCCCCATGGGACTCATGCAGGGGGGCTGCAACGGGGCTATTGTTTTGGCTGGACCGATGCCACGTCCACAACGTGCGGCCAGCATTGTGCATGATGACCTCCCTCGCCTCGATCAGCACCAGAGAGTGTGTCTGCATGGTGCTGCTTGCTGCTTCCTGAGGTGGTAATGCCACCTCAGTCACAGCGGAGCTCACTCAGTGTAGGAGGACCCGAGCTGCAAACCCACCTTCAAATCCATATAAATGTTTGTTTTCAGGAAACATACACATGAAAAAAAGGGTGCTCTACTTACTCAGTCACAAAGTTTAAAAAATAAACGTCCAATACAAGACTCAGGCACACATTTTGCTGCCTGTCTTTTGTCATAAGCACACACAGACATGTACACACACCAGCTGTGTTTGTTGTCAGTGACAGATTGGCAGTAAATCGCAGCTTTGGAGGGCTATCCTGTGGATGAAACCATGATGGCCAAAGATTATGTCATGCACTATTATTTCTTTTGGCAGACCTTCACGTTTTGTCCAAGTTCTTCAGAGACACCACGTTGCACATACGTCACCTAACGCTACGGCTGTGATGTTCCTTTGCAAAACGTCATTGGAGGTAAAAGTGAATGAAAACAAATTTGGCTGGGCTTAGTCAGGCTGTTAGAAATTTTAGCAACATTGTTATTCACAGACTTGGGTCAAGGCCATAAAAGCCTCACTTCCTACGTGCCTGAATTGGTTTTAGCAAAAACACATCCAGTGTTTAGATTTTGTGATTGTATTTATGATCTGTCACTCGTTGAGTTAGACAGAAGTAGCCATGACAGGATGTGTCGGTGAACTGCTTCTGATGAGTTTTGCGTTCACCCCAAGAATGGACTAACGTTGGAAAGCACCAGTGGCTTCCTTGAGGAGCTGCTAGTCTCTTTGGTGGTCTACTGAGCAGCTAATTTCGATGGCATAGGTACGAGTAGCTTGTTCCCATTTTTCCTCCACCTTCGGCCCCCTTAAAAAAAAAAAAAAAAAAAAAGGTAATATCTGCACTTTTCCCACTCAAGAGGCCCACATCCAAACCCTGTCCATTGTATCCCCTTGGAACTTTTTTCCCTTCTGAAGTTCACATTATAGTGTGGTGTGAAAGATCAGAGATTTCCAATGTACAGCAAGATGCTGTTTCACTTTCTGTCACACGTCGACTCAGGTTATGCCCGTGTGTAACGTCAACTTATTGACTTCTCTGTTATGAACCAAAGCAATTTACGTATGATACATTGTGCATTATTCATCCATTTGGTCTTGTTTTAATTAACGTTCACAATGGCATATTTTAGTGGACCAGGCAGATAAATATTAAGTGTCTGGGACAAAACGCAAAAGTGCTCATGCCTATCCAACAAAGGAATAAACAACATTAGCGGATAACATCATATCTCATTTATTTGGTTTTAAATGAATCTCGCTTATCAAATGTGAACACACCCTTCGTTCCCATACCCAGCCCGAACATATTATATATAAAGAACTGTTCGAGGAACATTACTAGATCTCTAGCCAAATGGGCCCTGACCCCAAGACAAAACTGAAGATTAGAGTTTGGTCTAAAATGTTGCAGCTCATTAATTATTACTTTGCTTCTTGTGCTCGGAGCAGGATAACAGAGAATCTAGTTTCTGTCCATTTTTAAAAGAGAACGGCATCACTCTGCAAGTATTTTGCTAAAAAAATAAATACACGGCAGTCAGATACTATTGTTATATTCTGAATGTGGAAAAAACATACTTAAGCCGGGAGTCTTCAAGATATTATAAACCGCGAAGAACAGACAGCATGCATCCATTCCCTCTATCGCTTACCTTAATGAGGGTTACGGATGTGCTGGAACCTATTTCAGATGGCTTTGGGCGCCGACAGAAATAATAACCATAATCAACAGACAGCATTCATGAACCATAACTTCATTGTTACGTTGAAATGTTTCATTACAAATTAGATATAAGGCTTATGCAGATTATTACAGTTCAACCCTGATGGATAAAATTGAGTCAATTTTCCAGAATAATAGATAGTACAGTATTTTTTTGCCTTGGAGTGGTTGTGCTGTAACGACATGTTTCTTCAGGGTCAGTGTTAAATTCTTTAGAAATGGTGTGATTTTGGCTCCTAATCTTATCTCAAAGGCCAGAAAGGTTCCTGTTGGGGATTCGAATACTTCAGAGGTCACAGGAAGGCAGAGTAAAAACTTCAACCAATGTTCTCGCTTCAGATTTACACACAGGATAAAGGCACAATGCTCAGAACTATTCGTCCAACAGCTCTGATTCCAAAATTGGGATTACTGGAAATTGTCCGCACCTGATACCTTTATCCCCACTTACTACTCGTTACTTTTTGTAGCCATGAATGTTTTCGTTACTCCTTTATTTATATTTAATCATTTGCAGAATCTGTTCAGTAGCTGTGTAAGAAAGGAGAAAAAAAGCAGTTTGGCAGAACTTAAAGTCATCACAGAAGCGTAGAAATCGTTGGACTTGAAATGTGCTTTTGGGGGTCTGCCACTGTAAAGGCTGACCAGGTTCCTCACACGGTTAAAGGAGACTAGCTTCCGGAAGTCCAGCGCTGCATCGGAGCCAGCCTTCCTTAGCCACGACCATTATACACACCTGCAGATTAAAAATGTAAATTGTAAAGATGATTCCCCGCAACCACCCACTTCCTCTCCTCCCTCTTTTATCTCTCATCTTGTTTTTCTGTCTTCTTCAAACTACAGGTCTGACTTGGACACACATTATCTCAAGAGTGTGTGAGATGTGTACAGCAATTTACAACCGCACATTAATCAAATATAAATATCATTTGATATGTGAGAGGAAAAGCGCACAAAATTTATACAGGCAACCGTAAGATCTTGCATGACACTCTCGTGACTTCGACATCACAATTCATGGAAAGTCATGACAGGCATTGTATGAGAGAAAGGGTTGGTTGTAATGACGATGTATTTGGGTAGACAGCAGCTCTCTGGCTCCGAAGAAGCTTGCTGACAACTGGAAGGCTGGGAAGGAGAGGAAGGTTGGATGGATTCATTTGTGTGTGTGTGTGTGGTAACACCTGTGCAATAATCATGCCGTCCAATCAGCATCTTGATATGCCTCATTAGTGAGGTGGTATGTATTATCTCGACAAAGGAGAAATGCTTACTAACACAGACTTAGTCAGATTTGTGAACAGTATTTGAGGGAAATGGCCTTTTGTGTCTTTCAGAAAAGTTTTTGAACTTTGAGTCCAGCGCATGAAAAATGGGGAAAAAAAAATTACGTTGCGTTTGTGTTCAGTATAACTTCCATTTTCCACTTGCCTTGGAGAGTTATCATCTCGCCACAGATGATGTCACATATAATAACAGGTCTTCAAAATGAAATGCGTTTTTATCGTGACCTGGCAATAGTCATGTGGAGTGTCATGCAGATGCGGCCTCCGAGTTTTAAAGGTTGAGCTGAACCAGATTCTCAGTTTCGTGAGTACTTTAACACAACATGTGACATAGAGACCGTCTATGCACACGTACATGACACAAAATTTTTTAGCAGGGCTTCAGACATCTAGTTGAGATCATTCAAATGTCGCCACAACAGCCGCCATGACCACCACTTTGCTGATAATTAATAGCAAGTCTCTTGGAAGGTCTCCCTGAAGATGATTTAAGCCCCAAAAGTCTCCAAAGAACAAAAACTCCCCTTTTGTTTCTCCGTCCATGAAACGTTGATCATTTATTTTGACCTCGTTGACTAAATGCAACTGCCGAGGCCTAAATTATGTTTGTTCTGATGCAATGATAATGAAATCACAAAGCCATCTGCTCTATATCTCAGTTTGTGATTGCTTCCAAATCCTGTTTTTTCTTCAAGCATGCTGAAGCAGTAAAACATTTAAGCAATGACAAAATGGTCTCTATCACGTTTTGACATACAAATGAGTGTTGGAAACTATTGTTATTACTCCTTAATAAATAGTGGCAATAGAGATGCAGTTATCAGAGCGAGATTGCTGATTGAAACGTGAGTCTCGTCACATTTTCCCAAAACACAGCCGCCTTGCTAGTGTGCCGTCGGTTCTCTTTGTCGTCTTATTGTCATTTCACAATGTCATACCATGTTGCCAGGACGGAACGTTTTTTTACTTTTGATTTCCATTCTTTGGTGGCCATCCCATTTGTAGTGGAATTTGGATTTAGTATCGCAATTAAGCAGTGGAAGTGGAAACAAAATTCAACTTGGATTTGAATTCAAAATGTGATCAAGAGAGTTTTTTTTTCTTCTATTTTATTTTGGAGATTAGGAATCTACTGGTTGCATGGGAAGCAAAGTGCAGGGAAATTCTGGATGCTACAAGAGTATCAACTGTGGAGTTTTTCTTGGACTTTTTCTTCGCCTCCATCAGCACTTTCTCACACTGTGGGTGTGAAGGAGTGTAGGGAAGACTGTTATTGTTGTAAAACATCGTGGATGCCAGCATCGAGGCGTTTGGAGAGGTGGAGCTTGTATTCTTTTGTACGCACACGGCACCAGGCCCGACTGGAGGGTCGGCAGACCCTCATGGACCTGCGCCCATCACACGCTGTCTTTTATTAGCTGACAGGAGCAGCATGATTGATGGCGTAGTTGTTCGCTTCTCATCTGGCCTGTTGTTTGTCTGCGATGAGGAGGCGTTGACGGCTCGGCTAAATTTTCGTGTTTCCCCGCTCCACTGCTCCTTCTGTAATCTGTTTCCAGTCCTCTGCATGGCACCCTCCCCTCGCGCACCCTGTGTTTGTGTGTATTTGTGTGTTCTTTCATCATCGTGTGCATGTCTTCACACAGTCAACTGTGGACATGTTGTACTGATAAGACCAACATTCTGGTGTGAAGGCAGGCGGATAAAGAGGATGAAGGGAGTGAGAACGCTTCCTTCCTCTATCTCTTGTCCCTGTGCCCTTTTTTCCCTCTTTGCTTTCATCACAGTTGCAAGTAAACTTTTCTAGATTTATTTATTTTATTTTTTTTCACCAATTCCAAATTTTTTTCTAGCACGTCATGTTTTCACATAGTAATATTAGGTATTATTAATAATAATAATGATAATAACTTGTATTATAATAATATATTTAGTAATGCCGTATTCATGAATTATTAGTAAGGTTCAGCAACACGTGGATTTTTTTTTCTAAAACATATTGATGAATTACAAATCTGTTTTGTGCAAGCTTTTGGAGGCCAATCTTAAAAACATAAAAAGAAAAAATGAATATATCTCAAAAACCTGATGTGCAAGGAAAAAAAGTAAGAATATTTTTTATGGCAGCATCAAAAATGTGTTTAGGGGCACTCTCATAAAATGATTTCGGATTAAAATCTGCTGTTGACCAGTGTTATTGTTACGCCTCTCCCTGTGATTCCATAGCAAAGATGAGGATTTATAACGCTATTTAAGAGTGATTACATTGTCGAGCAGCATCCTTAGCCATTCAGGCTGGACATCAAATAACCGGGAGTGAAGAACAATGTGTTACCAAGAGTCTTCCTCGACTGCATCATTAGTTTGATGTGCCGTAGCCAAAACATGAGGCAAAAAAATTATTAAAAAAAAAAAATCTCAACATCTGCTCTACAACTAGGCACACTCCTTCTTCAGCTCATAAATTTCTCTTTTAAACTGAAAATACCCTAAGGGAAACCACTGTTGATTTTAATGTTTGGCCTCAACTAATTTTTGTATTATTCATCCTTTTTGTACTTGATTAATGTAATCAGTAAGATAGACACTTTTTGTCTCCATGCTTGGAACAACAGTTCCATCAAATTTTTTTTTTCAATCTTTTAATCATGATATGCAACACAATTTTGCGTTTGTTGTCATTTCAATCCTTTTAGGCTCTTTTGCCAGATCAGCGCCTGACCGAACACTCAGACCCTCATCTAAAGCTGTAAACGAAATCTCCCTCCCCATCCCCCTGTGTCTGTGTTTTTTACTTTATCATTCCTTTGTTGAACACAGAGAGCAAGCTTACTTATCTCCAGTGGGGCAAAACACAAACACACCAAGTCCCTGCATGCATGAAGGCCCACTTTCTTCTCAGAGGATGTAGACATGAGACAGAACCTCATGCTGGAGAAACATTTGCCAGACCTGGGGTGTCGTCATTTTGGGTTTAGATGGCTGCTTGTGTGTGTGTGTGTGTGTGGGTCCAGAAAAAGCAGACATTGGATGTATAGATTTAAAAGGACATATGAGGCACCCAATTGCATGGCTGTCAAGGATACTAGCCCTCCACATATGCTAAAAAAGAGAAAGAATAGGACGAAAAGGATAATCCAGACCCAACAAGTGGGGCGTTTATTCTTTGTGCAGGCCCACGCCTGTTATCATGATGTTTATCTGCAGGTTGCTGCGCTGAAATCCCCTGGACATCATTGTGCTTATTTCCTGGGGGGGGGGGAATGTGTAGTTACATCAGTTAGGTTTAAGTACTTGTCATCAACACTGAGATGCTACAGATAACTTCCCAAATTCCTCCATTTGAGTAATTAGGGTCATCCTTGTAATCAGCTCCTGGAGCCAGGTCACACACACACACACACTCATGAAAAGAGATTTACCTCCATCTCCTGTGCAACGGATTTAAGATGAACCTATGTTTGTTGTAACAGGCTAAAGATCAGATATTATACAGATCCGCACAGTTGTTCAGGGGTCACCTAAGATCAGGTTTGTTTTGTCTGTAGTCTGTTTTGCTGAATGCAAGTTAATCCCTTGTAATGGCTGCACTCTGGAAATGAGATCCAAATAAAAAAAAAAAATCATTCATGATTTCTTGTTGAATCGAGGCAGCCCTGGTGACTATCGTTTAAAACCACTAAAACCTCCACGCTGTCCATCAGTGGACAGATTGACAGTGAGTGCTGTGTTGGATCACGGCAAGTTTGACCCCCACCAGGTGCGTACGACCTGTGTCCGCGTCTCACATTTTAGCCGTGGTGTTCTCTTGCATGGTGCCACCTGAATGTTCCACAAGCTGAGCCTGAAAAGTCAAGTCAGCTTTGATCCCACCCTGCGGCCCTGGAAGTAAGTGAGCTCTAATCCCCAAAAAGTCTTAAAAAGACACAGAGGAATGCCTGGCACACAGCACGCCATTCACTCAAGGATTAGACTCCGCTCAGCATCACACTCTCATTTACTTCACTCCCTCTTCCTACATATACTCATGCGGGTTTTGGTTCGCCTGCGCACTTGTACACGCACGTGTGTGTCCACTTGTACGTTGACGTTCGATATGAACATGCATTTACACTACATCGGGGGCGTCCATTATTTTTCCACCTATAGCCACATACAGAAAATTTATATACATTTTCCATCTTCTCTTTATTAAAACATCAACCACGTAGACAAAGATATGCTAAGCAGTTATTGTAATATTTAGATATGACGCACTATGTCTGTCACTGGTGGGGTAGTGGTGGTACGCTTGCCTCTCTTATGTGCAGGCAGCGTGGGATCGATTCCCACTCAGTGATGGTGTCTGTATGTGCCCACCGACTGGATGGCGACCAGTGCAGTTTGTAGTGCGTCTTTCGCCCATGGTCAGCTGGGATTGGCTCCTGCAACCCCCCCCTGACCCAGTACAGGATAAATGGTGTGGATGATCACATGATGTGCTATTTTCCCAGAATGCTATGAGTCTATTTTGATTATTCTGAGAAAACAATGACATCAGATATTTTTTTACAACATGATAACCACTCCACCATCAGTCTGTGCGTATGATATTTAAAAATATTTATCTGTACTTCTTAATCGTAATTAATCAATCAAGGGTTATTGTTATCAGGGGTTATTTCTTTATTTCACCAAGTCATTTTCTATGCTGCCAATTTTGTAGTGACAGTTTGGAAAAGGTCCCTTTGTTCCAGCATGACAGTGCCTCAGTGCAAAAAAATTAAACAAAGAAAAATAAAGTTCTGTAAATGCATGCATGGTTGAGTTTAGTGTAAAAGAACTGCTGCACTCCAATCCAATATCTCTAATCTTTTTGCCTTTCACATTTTCTTCTGGGTGAATGGGCTGGAACGATACAAGTAGAAACTGTTTTTGCTGTGATTGTGGGAGGAGGGGGACGTTTCATAATATATATATATATATATATATATATATATATATATATATATACATATGTATAGAGAGAGAGAGAGATAGATATTTAAATTATGGGTAAAAGCACACTCATCAAGATAAAATCACTTCATAGGTTTGGCGTAAGACATGTTGATCCTGTCAGTGTATTCATATATAAAAGAGTCATTGAGTTGATTATATGTCTTGTCTGTGATGTTTTATGATCTCGTTAACTCGCAACTATTTTTAGCAAGCGCTCCCTCGTTGTGGCTTTCTGACGTGTTGTTTGACACTCTTAAGTGAGCCTTCTATTTGGGGAACAAATAGGAGCTGTCTAAATCAAAGACCCGGTGAGTATGCCAAGCTTGTATGTTCAACAATAGATAGTGCAAGGCTTAAATCAAGCCCACGATAACAGATTCCCCACGCCCACTCACAGAATGTCGGACACGTATACAGCTACACTTTGATCAGCCAGGTTTTTATTCTGTGTAATTAATATGGCAATGCCGGGAGCTTTAGTGATTATACCTGCAAATCGAGCTTCTGCAGCTCAGTGCAGATACATTTAAGAATATAAGTCAGATAAACTTCATTTCACCAGTGTGCCAGAATAGAAACAATTAAGTTTGAAATCATTTCCATGTGTGAGAGGTATTGTTTGTTGTCTTGTTCTTAAATATTGATGTGAACATGCAGCATTGGAAAAAAAAATGTTGGCGTGATTTATTCTCACAAAGCTTTCCTAAACTTTTCACACCCAGGGTTATAAATTAGCATCTCACTCCAAAGTACATCCAAGTGTGCACACATATTTTTAGAGGGTCAATTGAATTGAGGGTGGGGGGGAGTCATTAAGGAAGGCCGATAAATCAAATGCCTCTTTCCCACATCTGCAATCTGACAGCGATTTCACAAAGTGTCGTTGAGCATTTTTCATCCAGACAAATCCCAGAGCAGGGCCCAATAACGCCCCACTGGAATGATCCAAGGGGAAAATAAAGAATTTTGGTGTTATATGAGATGTTCCTGCGGTAAATGACATATCCAACTGTGGTGCAATTGGGCAATGCTGTCCAAAAGAAGTTAAATCATGAGGAAAAACAAAACATGACACACATGCTGTTCCAAGTTTGTTTGGAGCCATTTAAAGAGAAGCAGAATTGTGGTTTGCGATGAAAGCACAATTTATTACTTATTATCTTGTCCTAATGACTGCAGTTTGGCAATCCGTTCTTTGCTCGAGAATTACGCCCACAGTCACTATCACAATGTGGATGTGCTCAACCAGCACTTTTGTGCCTGGTTGCCATGGCTATGTCTGCACATTTGTCAGAGAGGAAGCAACTGTTTGTATTGTGTACATGGTTGCCTGTGGACAAATATAGCTTATTGAAACCCAACTCTAATGTGTACTTGCATTCACTCATATCATATTACAAGGTGAGAATCGCATACGGGTGCTCGGAGCAGCCTCGACAAATAAACCCTGTTAGAGTGGACGTGTCCTTCAAACACTGAGGGCCAAGGATTCCCTCAGCCATTTCCTGTGTGTGTTCAGCAGAGGACATGGACCGTGTTCAGATGTCAGCTTTGTGGATTGGGCCGTGCTTGGCTTACTGCTGAGGACACAGAGCTGGAGCACTTGTCAACCTCTGGAAAACAAACTGGGTCAGGGAAAAGGCTCTCGTGGCTCGGAATTTAGCAATATGGTTTGTTGAGAGCAGATTCTCCTATAGCTAGCAGTATCATGTTTGATATTGTTCAGACTTTAATATTTCTCTGAACCGAGAAAGGGCTAAAGCACGAATTTTTACATTTGTAAAAAAATCTCATCACACGTCACCGAACAAAAATTAATTAAATACTTCCTGGCATCTTTTAGAAAATGTAATTGTTCTTCCTGTCATGGTTCGTTGCTGGCAAAGATAGTTTAACAAAGACATTATTATTATTATTATTTGTACTATACAGAGCTGGGCATAACCCTTTTTTTTGCCGCTCATTCCCCGCTCTCTGGCCACAATCCATGGTGCATTGGTACACTGCATGGGTTCATGCAGGTATGCAAGGTACACCAATATGTATTGTACCTATAAAAAAATTCTGACTATATTTTTAAACCAAAAATAAGTACGTAAAGTTGGTATATCACTTAGATTCGTTCATTTTATAAGTAGTGGGCAGGCATACCTGGCCTATCGGAAAGTAACGCTCAAACTTAAAACCATGAAATTACTGTTTGTCCTGCTAAAAGCGAATTAAGCCCTGGTGCAACAGAACAAGCAAGCAGGTAGAACAAAAAGAGAAAATAAAATCCTCTAACTGATCCGATCCACATGGTTCTAGCATTTACATTCTAGGAGCATTAGGTGGAAACTAACAAACTTTTTTCGGATCTTTTTAGTATGTGATGCTACAAGAAGTGTACACGCTAGTGTTAAGACAACATGGCTGATCTTCGAATTCACCACGGTGATGACCGAAACACTATACTTAATGCAAGCCATCAAAATAATTTTTATTCATTTTGTTATTTTAAGGTAAAAATTTTGTCAGCTCCTTGGCTTTGGTTTTCACATTTTGAACTTTGGACTTTTGACGGAGAAATATTAGCTGCTACCCAAGAAACAAAAATAGTGGTCATGGTTTGCTAAATGTTGGCGTTTCTTACAATCTACAACTACAGCTGTCAAATAAATGTGGTGTTGTTAAAACACACAATATCTCCCTCTGAGACGACGTATAAAAAGGGCTAAAAATAATACACTCCTGTTATAAAAGTACCAGAAAGAATGATAACATGAGACTTTAAAAGAGCACTTGTGTAAATAGTAAACGCTGCTTTGCGAAATCGGGGATTACTCGCAAAACAATTTGGTTACGCTGAAACATTTTTGTTCAACTTTTGGCCTGATTATCACCTGTCAGGTTTCCAGACTGTTTGTGTTTCACAGCCGAAGTTGTCCGTGTTTCCAGATGGCAGGATTAACGATGAATGATGAAATTATGAAGCACTGTGAAAACAAGAAAAGTTACAGTTAAACTCAACCAGCTACAGCAACATTAATTTATATAGTTCATTATTTTAGTCCCAGAGTGCAGCTTCAAGATATATTTCAACAGCAAGAAATAGATTGTTTTGGTGTGTTTATGTTGGATGGCTTTTTCTGGTCCGTGTTGTTTTTCAAGCCGTTGCGTGTTGGCCAGCTGTGGCAGCGTGTTAAGAACGGAGGATTCAAGGCCGCAGTGTGTCGTGAGTGTTTTATATGGAGAGGTTACCCACACTGAGCCTCCTCCCTGCCACACCAAACCAGCAGAGGGGTGTGTGGTTTCCTGTTTTCGATGCTTCCCCAAGTGACCGCGCGATCAAAAGAAGAGGGAAAAGTGTCTCGCATTATTGGACGAGACGCCAAGCCCGCTTCTTGAAAGAGACACAGACTGAACGCTTGAGGTCGATCAGGGTCACCAAGTCGGCATTCATCAGGTGTCTGTCTCTCTTAATAAAAGTGAAGTGTGTATGTCACACACTTTTATTAAACATCTGCGCCTTTAAAGTGCAGGAAATGTTTAAAGACTGCTGGATGGGTTGGCGCAGGCTGCACCACCACATTCAAACGAAACTCTTCAATTCAAACGATGTGCCCATTGCTAACTTTAGCCACTTTACATGAACCACACTTATGTTGCCATGCATGGCATTAAGAAATGGTTTCTATGCCACTCACTGATTGTTGGTAAGACCGTGGCACCAGCAAGTGCTAATAATAAAAAATACACTTAAGATTCTTGGATTTGATGTAAATGCCAGAGCCGATGCTAGTTGATGCTGTGCATTTTAGTAAAATAAATAAATAAAATAAATAAATGCTATTCATAAATATATATTCTTGGGTTATATCCGAAAACGTCTTTTGGACACCGTTTGTCTGTGTTGCAGTTTGAGTTGTAGGTGCACCTTGACTCACAAGTGCAAAAATGAAAACACTCACAGGGAGCATTGACACTGTCGTGGTTCACTGACTTCAATTCAGAGAGTGAGTGTTCAGGTCCAGATTTCTTCTTTCTAGTGTGAATGTGAGCGCAAATGGTTGTAGGCTCCAACTCCCTATGACTCTGAATAGCATCAGCATAGAAAAATGGATTGTTGAAGTACGAATTTGATAGTGCAGGTAAATTATTGCTGTATTCTAGTTACAAAGCTCATGACTCAAGAATAATCTTTTTTTTACAACTGTCAGCATCATTTGGAAGTTGAATGCAGAGTCATATAATTTTTAATTGAGCATACAACATTTTGCAATTTTAAACAGAAATCAGGGAATTCAAACTAATGAGAAGTAAATTATTCTGAAATTAAGCTTATCATTCAAATACGACAGCAAATTTATACTGCAAGTAAATATCTATAATTGGAGTTATTAATCAGGTTGTGCTTGACTGCTTTTTAATTGTTTAACCAATAACAGTAATCATAATATTTTATCATTAAAATGATCATTTTATTTGAGGAGCTTCTCCATGAACGTACTAATCATTACAGAAACATACAAAAAACATTTTGGTAATTATTAATGCTGCGACTTTCGGGAAGGTTTTGCATTCACCTTCTATTGGGTGCCACTCAAATCAATTTCTTACACTGAACAACATTTTTAAGCTACAAAAGAAAGGCATTGTCATGTAAACAGAAGTTTCTGTTTTCGCTTCAAATGAGTCATGAGACAACATTTACTGTCTCTTACAGAAAACAGACCACCACCAAACAAAGCATTGAGGCTGGGCTACCTGCTTAGTAATTAGACAAGAAGGCGGTAGCTGTCGGTAGTGCTCCATTTTCCCATGATTAGTATCTTTTGCAGGTATTCCCGTCCATCTGGCCTAAGGCCATATGGGGCGTTTTTCCCTGAAGGAAAACCCTCTTCTGAGGAAGTGGGAGAATGAGGAGAGAAAGGGGAAAGATTTATGGAAGGCATCCTGTGCAGAGAGGTTGTACCTAAGCCACAGCTCCTGTCTGCAAGTGCCAATGGGAACTCATGTCTATAGCCAAACAAGCACGCCTGTCAGCAGTCAGCCCACCAGTCTGACCACCGGGCTTGGTGCTGCTCTGTAATTACACACCACAGCCGGCTGGTGGGAGGGGGTCGACTGCGAGCCTTTCAGTGCCATCAGCATCAGCAAAGGCATGTGCTGGAAAAACAGCGAGTTATGGAGAGCTGGAGAGTGAGAGGGAAGGTGAGGTAAAGACAGCTCTGTCTGGCTTGAGGTGGGAAACCGCCTCTTTCCTGTGAGAGATTACAGGCTGCTGTTTAAGCACATCTGCATGGGCTGGACATATGTGAGAATTGTCCCAGGAGGAGTGGGATTTATTTGTCCAAAAGCCCAAAATAGCATCACATTCACTTTGCGCTGACCATAGGGGTAAAAAAGCTTGAACCACGACCTCTTAAGTTATTGTCTGAGCTCATTATTTGACAGCTAAAAATTGGAAAGATCATTTTCTTTTCCAGAAAGTCCAAAAAGATGTGTTCGGAAGTGTTTGGTGTAGAAGATATTATTTTTTAAAGTTCACAATTAAATTCCTGTCTTCATGTTATGTGCTGCAGATGTACCCCGTGTGTGTTTATGAAGGCAGTGACAAGGGGTGAGACTTTCACTTACTTACACATAAGGGGCGTATTCGGAAACACTCTAGAGTGCGCACTTGTTCACTGGGACCGCTCAGAAATTTGGAGCTTTGATTGGCTGTGCCACAAATGACTGGGAATGAATGAGTGAAGACGCAGAGCCTAGTAAGTGGTGTGTGACTTCTGCAAGTCTGCATGTGAGTGTGTGGGAATGAGTCGTGGCCAACAGCAGCAGCCGCTGCGTGCATGCGCTCATTTTGTTTGTGTTTTACTGTCCTCCTGGTGTTCAATAATATAGCAGGGCAACACCCTTTAGTGTTACTGTAGTTTGCAGTGTTGAAGAACTGCTTCATATGGACTAATCAAATCTAACCTTTATAGTTTTTGTCAAAGGCAGAGTTGACTTGACTCTAAACCAAATGTGCAGGTGGACCTCATTTTGAGGCATTATTTGTATCCTTGAGCATACATTTTACCAGACGCTGCCTTGGCTCAAGTGTCCGAACTGCTTGATGAGGTGAGATGTGTGTGCTGGAGGCGGGGACCTCTCTGACCCGCCATATTCTCACCTCAAGGTCTTGGAGACTTCCTTCGCAACACCTCCTCTTACACTTGTAAAGCAGGTCACATGCAGATACGGCTGCTTCCATGTGCATTTGTTTTCAAAACCGACTTAAACATACTGGAAAGTATCTGTTTAGTTGAACTTGGGTTTTCCTTGGGGATCACTTATGTGACCACACGTTCCCTCTCACCTGTAATTACAGTGAAGCCTAGCCAGTGTGTGGGCTTGTACCTTTTCTCCAACTAAGAGGATGTAGACTAGCATTTGTGTCACGATCCGTCTGTCGTGGTTGCAGCTAAGTGGGCGTGGTCCGACGACGCTCGTTCCACGAGCGAGATGCGCTCACGAGCCACGCAGCTGCAACTGATCAAGACTCTGATTATTGACTATTTAAGCCACCGACGCGGTCATACCCGCGTCGGATTATTATCCTGCCTTGCTCATGCTTCTGCTTATGCTCATGCTCATAGTTCTTGTTCTTGTCGTGATTGGTTCCGTGTTTTTGCTCTTGCGTGTTTTTTGGTTTATTGTTTGTTTGATACTACCAGCTACTTCTCGACTCGCTTTTTGTTATCGTTCGCATTTGGATTTGTCTTAACCCTTTCGTGGTAAGCAATTATTCGTTTTTCGGTTTCCTTGCCTTGCAAGCGCTTTTTGTTATCTCGTGATTTATTTCCTGGTGTGACTGCGTCCACTAGCGTTTTTCGTTCCGTCTATTCCGGCGGTTGTAATTATAGAAACCTAATAGTATACGAAATTGATAAGAGAATACTCCCTATAGTGATTTTGTAATTTTGCTTGACGGTCATAATAAATACCTTGTTAACATCTCTTCCTGTGTCAGCGCTTAAGAATCCACCTTCAGGCTGGAAAGCGGTTCTGACAATTTGTGGAGGAAAGAAATGATGAAGTGTGCCTATCACCTAATTAACAAAATGTATTACCATGGGAAAACAAAATAAACACTGAAGTTCAGATCTGGGTTTGCAATGTGCAGAGCAGTAAGCCAGAGCTACAGGTGTACAAGCCATTGACGTGGTTTTCATGAAATAATTTTATCAAAACTATCAGCATACTGCATATTTAAATTGAAATAAAAATAGTTTTAGAGAGACTACAATTGGAATGATTTTATTGCTGATGTTGAATCACACAATTACAGCATTGTAGACACAGTAGGAACACTCGGATGATCAAATGATAAAAATTGCATTAAAATCTAAACAAGATGCCAAGATTATCGATAGCCTCCCCTTTTTTTCGAAATGTATCATTTGACAAGTTAGGTTTTACAATTTTCGTGAGACGATCATTCCCTTGCCCATTGCTGCCCAATTGAAGCCGTGTTGCAAAACGGACACCAGGCAAGAATTATGTCCGTCCCTGACTGCAGTTGAGTACACGTTTGATAAGCTTTATGGGCATTGAACTGCTCCATGGCAAGTAACCTGTGAAGCTAGATCTCGCAAAACCATAAGAATGGGAAGAAAATCAAATCACTTCAAATTTTTACAACTGAATGGAACAATATATGAACGAAGGAGTTTCCACCCAACGACTTGAGACCTCTCTGCAAGGCATCGTTTGCCTCTTAAAGGAATGATACTGATTCTGGTGGTGGGGTGTGACTAACTTGGAGCATCAATAGTTGGTTTTTCCACACTAACTCAGGTTGGTCTGTCCTGTCTGAACTGATTAAGCGACACATCTTCTTAGACATACAGAGCAGTCCAGTTGTGATCGAATCAGTGCCCCTTCCCTCAGAAAGAAATGACCTCGAAAACTAAGAATATCCACAAGCACTTCAATTTGACTTTTTGTCTCATTTTAAAAGTGATGACACAAAGAGCCCGCTAAAAGTGCGTATACCGTATAGCCGCTTTGTTCAGCTCGTCCCAGAGTTGTGGGTGTGTGCACAGTGCAGCAATGCTATTCATCCTGTCCAAGGCTGTGCAGCGACAGAGACAAACACCCTCAGCGCCCGCTAATGATGCTGCAGCGCTGAGCTCAGCTAATTGACCAGACAGAGATGGATCAGGAACTTTACACTCTGCTGTGTCTGCGTGCTGTAGTGCGTGTGCACGTTTGTGTGTGTGTGTGTGTGTTGAGCTTTGCGCAAACACACAGGTCCTGCCCGCGTTACCCTATTATGCTGGATCTCCACAATCATCCAAACTTTCAGCAAAACTCCTTCCCTATGGAATGAGCTTCCATTAAATATTAGTCCACTTTTAAAAGACGTTTGAAGACATTTTTATTCTTTAGCTTTCGACTCAACATGAGACTGTTGTTGTTCTGCTGTTCTTCTGGTATCTTCTGTATATGTGTTTATGTGTTTTAATTTGTCTTTTATTATCCTGCTAATTTTGAAAGCGCTTTCTTACAGCTCCAGTTGTGAAATACGCGATATATATCACGTTGTAAGTTTTCGGCCGTCAATATGGTGTGCGTTCAGAAATTTGCCCTAACATCACTCCGTGAGTGTGTAAATTGGGACAGCCAATGCACCCTCCTCCCCAATTAATTTTTAATCGCAGCCTATTTTATAAAGCCTTGACCTACAATCTGTACTGGTTAAAACAACGCATTGGATTTGCGTTTGCTGTTGTAGAATTTTATTATTCAGCCAACACCCGCACCCCAAGTCCAGCCCGGCGGTTGTTGGTCCGCTAAAGTTATGGACTTGTATGCGCCGGTTGGGGACCACTTTTATAAAGTTATCAGCAGCTCGTTTGAATTATTTCCTGCCTGACGCAATGGACTCTGGCACTCCTTTTTTGGGGCACTCTGAAAAACCGAACAGCACATTTGAACAATGCGGTCAAGTTCCCGAATAGTCGAAGTGAAGCAGTGTGCGCTGGGAGCGTATTTTCAAATCCACCCATGATTAAGGAAGAGAGATTTTTGGTGTGAGGCCAAGCTCAACTGTGCTTGGTCTCAAAAAAACGCAACTTATACTCCAGAGCCATCTATAGTCTGAAAAACACGTTAATTACAAAATAGTTGTATTTGCAGGTGCTCCATAGGAGGCTTGGCAAGCCCATTAGTGAGATTCTGGCTAAACGATTCGTTTCTCTGTCTGACCTTCACCCTTAGCTACATGCATGACGTAAGGCAGCCCACAGGCAGAAGAGTCATGAGTTTTTAATAAGCCCTCTGAGGTTTGATAATTGAGGCGAGAGGAGATATTCGCTGAAATCACGATGCAACATCTTCAACTATAGGATACAACGCACAGTACAGGACATCATTCTTCTGGGCAGTCACTGTGATCTTCACTCATCTCCATCTCTGTTTTGCTGCAGCAGAGAAAGTGATAATTCAAGCAGTGTTTACAAACAAATGACAAAGACAGCAGAGATCCAGAGCCAAGGGCAGGATGGCCTCTGGCCCACTGAACTCACAGCAACGCTACTTCTTTCATGAATATCCCTAACTGGCTCACTCATTAGGGCTCTGTGCACCGCGAGGGCAAGAGGCCAAATATATTCACACGTTTATTTGACGCCCACCCCTTTTTTGGGGCAATTAGCCCACAGAGATGCAAACACTGAATGTCCATGCATTGCAGCATCCCATGATGACGTTATGATGTTGGACCTCATGAGAGGCCTCACAGTGGTCCTTCCTGCCATTCATTGACCTCACTCAGGAGCTGGCAAAGAGATTTATTTCACCTTTGATGATAACAAGACTGAGAGTAATTGTGTAAAAAGAAGGAGACACTTGTCCTTGTGCCAAATCCATTTTATGGCTCACACAATGACCCATGTGTGGGTGGGGAAATTGAGGTTCAAACGCATGAGAAAGCGAAGCAGTCCTTGCAAGGGGTGATGTCTACGTTTCCTCTCCCATTTTTGGTAATTAAAACCAGCCATGGCTTGTGCATAAACACACCCATAGCGCGTCACTGCAGAATGTAAAACACATCCAAGTTTGTGTTTGCCTTGACTGCCGCATGGTTGACATTGTTATCTAAACATGGAGGAGGTTGCCACATTTTAGAGAAGTCTTACGCTGATTAAATCCATCTTTACCTATAAGAAATACCCACGAGCGAAAAGACTAAAATCATAAGCGAGGATTGAGGAAAGGGATTCAGTTTCCCACAAACCATCTGATCTGTGTATCTTTCATACCATTACCATCCACTTTTGGGGGTAATCACTCTAAATGTTATGCTTTTCTGCCTTAACTTCCCAAAATGTTTTTCCCCTGAGGGACAGTAAGCTCTCATTTTCATCTCCTTTGTTTTTTGTTTTTTTCACTTGCAAGGGATACAGTAGATTTTGAAACGTTACACTGCAATAATACGTTAATGAACTTGACCTTTGCAACACATAGCTGCAGGTGTTTTTACGGTGACAGAAGGCATGGAAGTACTACTTCCTGGTTGCTAATGAAGTGCCCTGCTCAGCCACTTGGATGTAGCATCTGGCCTGACCAAAAGAGACAAAGGAGTTTGGCAAGACCACAAAGCCAACTGAAATCATCCAGAACCCACAAACACAAACTCCCACACTTCATAAAATGAAGGCATGACAGAATGAAAGCTCATTCTCTTGGCACAAGCAAGCTATTGTTTACTCACTCTCTCCCATGGCGTTCCGATGTTCTAATGACTACTCAGCACAAGGAACAATACAATAAAAAATCAAACTTGGCGAGAGGTCACAGTGCACACAGTTGTCTCTTTCAGAAGTGGCAGGGAATATAAGAAAATGGCAATGATGGCTCATCATGTGTTGGGAGTGAGCTGAAGCTCGCACCAGCAATACGAAAACAGTGGACATCTTGAACAGACAATTATAGACGCACGCATATGACATCTTTTACCTTGATCCCAGAAAGGAGAGCACATTACACCATTTTATCTGCTTGTCCATTTCAGAGTTTATTTTAAAAGGATTGTACAGTTGTGCCTTCAGATGTCATTTTAATTCATTCCGTCACCACGCTCATAAGGCAAAACCCTCAGATCCCTTCCAGCCTCCCATAAAACTTGTTTTTAATAAGAAAAATAGCACTCTATTATATTTTATACAACCATGCGGTAATGATATGAGTAAATAATGGAAAGAAGTACTACAAACTGAATTTTATGGTCATTGCTCGTCAATAGTACAGTGACGAAATTCATTTTATAGTTTCAACCTCTCCAAAACAGATTAAAAAAACAATGACACCGACCAGAGGTGGGAGTAAGTCACATATTCTATGTGAAATTCACAAGAAAGTCTCAAGTCGTAACCTAAAAGTCACAAGCAAATCACAATTTACTGTGGTGAAAAAAAAAAATCATGCAAGACGAGTCGCCACGCAAGTCATTATTTGGTTCAAGCAAGTCATAAATCAAGTCATACAATCTTGCTCAATCACACAAATATTGCAGTCATAAAGTATTTTTTCCCCACTAATACTAAAAATAAACTGAATTTTTACCCCGAAAAAAGTTAAGTGATTAATTGAATTTATTTCACTGAATTGTTTTGACATTATATTTTAACTCAACTCTACTTCTGTCCAAAAATACCATTTTAAAACTTTTTTTCAGCATTAATCTGGCCTAATTTGTACAACTCAGCCGGTCTTGGGTGGAACCCACTTTTGTTTAGAACTTGTTTTTTGTAGTCGTGATCTGAATGAAACGTGGACCACTAAAGCAGCCAGTATAATTCTGCTGAGGCATCTGACTCTTTTCCTCTCATTATGCAGGGAAACATCTGTACCCCATTTTTTTCTCCCTCCACAACTGACTACTTGTAATGCCGTTTCACTTCCTTTTGCATTCAAAGATTGGCATAAATGTTCTAGGTCTATAGGCGCTATTTCTAAAGGGTGAATCGCTTCACCTCGTTATTAAAAGGGGAGGGCATTTCGGTCCATAACGGTCGTAACGAACAGATTTCACTTGTGCCAAAGCAGTCTTCGTATTGCTAGCTAAACTGTGACGTCAATTTCCCCGTCTTTGCAGATTTATTAATGACAAATGAAGCTAGACGTCATTGTTGTGTCTTCATTCTGTGAGTTGCAAACCATGCGTTTCACTATTCTGTTTTGCCAAGATAATCCAGAAGATAATCCATTTATTGGAATTAAAGATCTTCGAAGCTACTCCCACTGCGCACCAATAAGTGAAGCTGACTGGGTTGTCATGCCGAGTTATGTCGTTCAAGTCCAAGACAAGTTGAGTCTCTTGGATACCAAGTCAAAGTCATGTTTTTGTCCGAAGAAAATCCCAAAAAGGGCGACTCCAGTCAAGTCGTATGACGCGATTCCACAACAGAGGGAGACAGAACAGGAAGGATGATGCGCCATTTTGCAGTTGTTGCCACATTATTACTGGACATTGTGCTGCTCCTTCTGATGTTACTCACCTTGTCCACATGGAGGCAGTATAACACAGAAGTATGGATAAGACAGTCACAGTTCCACAGTCGGTTTGAGTAATATTATTCATTCTTCACAAAGATTAAAGAACACATGCCAATGAGTGTAGTTATATTTTCTGTCTACATGTATTGCTCCACCATTTGTGTTCAAATATCCGTTACTGAAAAGGGCTATAACACCACAACACTGATGCACTTTGTTAGCGTATCTATGCTGCTTTGCTTTGTTTGCTAGCATTAAGCTTAGCAGACTTTTGTGGTTATTTTAAAAACACAATATGCAATTCTCTTGATGATCTCTGGCTCTCACACCGTTGTTTGCTTGGTAATGAGATGAGTTGAGTTCACAGCCACCATACAGCTGTCGTATTTGAACATTTTGCTGGTAAAAATCAGGTTCGTTGTACACCTAGGCCCCACTGTATCTGTTTATCTTTTACACGTTTCTTCTTGCACCTGCCTCACCCCTCTGAGCTTCTGCACTTGCACGTTCCCCTTTCGGTTACTCAGGTCAGCTGATCAGCTGCTTTTAGACGTTGCAAGGAAGTAGTGGAGGCTCAGAGTGGGACAGGGCTTTGTGGGCTTTTGTTGCTCCCATGTATGGAATTCCCAGCCGGTACACATCAGAAGGCCTCACGGTGCAGTTTTAAATCCGTTTTAAGACCCGCATTTTGGTGTGAGACATTTTTATTTTGATCGTCGAGTTTGAACTCACGACAGCAACAGTAGCGTCGTGGTTAAAACGTCTGCTTCACAGTGAAGAGGTGTGGACTTTGAATGTTCTCCCTGTGATTGTTTTTTTTTTCTTCTTAATTTGCTGGTGACCAGTCAGCTGGGACAGAGACATCCCTCCTGACCGTTAGAGGCGGTGCCTAACAGCACGGAATGTCCCTTTATGAACGTGCAGTTCCAGAATGCATATCAACAATGTCATAGATATTATACATCGGTAATAAACATTTAAATTAATTTTTTAATTATTTGTTTTATTTATTTATTTATTTTTTTGCTGCTTTTCACGCAAATCAACTAGTACAGTCTCCCACTTTACCTGTGATGCTGAACAGGGTAAGCAGTAGAGAGAATGGATGTATTGCCTTTATCACGCCTTTTGAATACCTTGGTCCGTGGTGGCCAATTTTAAATGTGAAATACAAATTAGATTGGCTTGTCTTAGCTTATATTTACTTGGTTTAGATAGAAATTGTTATTGTGGTTAAAAAATATAACTTGATATTCCATCATAAGTCTCCATAACAGTTTTTTTCCATTCTTGACTGTCACACGCGTGTAAAAAGAAGTCACCCACAGTCATTTGTAAAATTGTGCTTATTTATACAAGGACACTGTAATGTAATAATGTTTTTTTTTTATCATCCTAAATCCCATGCACGTTTTGTATTCGAGCTTAGAGCACAGTAACATTTGTATATTTCACAAGTAATCAGGACTTAAAATTGAAAAGGACTTCAAACAAGCCACACCAGACTACATTATGACTTGAAACCTAAATGACAAGAGGTGACATCATCATGTCTCTTTATCTTCTTCAGATGCAGGAAAACAGCTGGTGGCTCAGGAGGCAATAAGAAAGTCGTCCACACTACGTCGCCCACCTGCACGCACAGGGGAGCCCCTTTCATGTAAGAGCTACCATGTGTTCAAACCTGGCCTATAAAAAAAAAAGACTTGCGTCACCTTACTGTGGATGTCAATTACTATTGTCTGTTTCCTAGACTGCCTCAACTGTAGTCGAATCACAGCAATGAACGACAGACTGAATTCGCTTGAAGCAAAGGTTTGTGCACCCGTGGGAGCTCCGATACGCAAATATGTTTCATGGCACACATTTGAATGTCTTGCATCACCAGGTCCAAGTACTGACTGCCTTGCCGTCCATATCTCAACGCCCCAATCCGTCTAAAGGAAGAGTTACTCCTGAGGCCGCTTTACTGTTAGGGGCCACTCCTGCTCAGGGGGCTCCCGGTGAGCAGGGACCTGCCGGTTGGTATACTTCTGTGAAGAGCTATAATGTTAAAAAAATTACGACATGAAGTCAGTGTGAGCTCACACTTCTTTCACCGTTACCGTACAACTTTTTTGCTCTCTCTACCTGCTCACATATGGGCTCATTATATTTCCACCTCTCCACATGCACTCATTTCCTCCAGTCTGAGTAAGAGAGTCATTTGAGGTGCACGCTTACAGAGCTCAAGGCGAGCACTTCACCTCTTCTTTCCTGGACGTGAGCCCAACCTTGGCTGTGGCTGCTGCAAAAAAATTAAACACACGAACCCTGCTACATCGAACGTTAATACAGCCTGGTTGACATATTTATCACATCACATTATTGCCGATAAATGAATCCTCGGTTGTTTTTTTAATCACAAAAATATTACCATACAGATCACGGAACTCTCCCAGTTACACCAGCAGTCATCTTTTCTACTATAAATGTACTATTTACTCTTGCCTTTGGGCTATGGAGCTCAGTGGAAGTAATTAACAACAGCTCAATTAATTCCTTCTATTGCAGGTCCTCAGGGTGAAAAGGGCAGTGCTGGTCTTCCAGGCAGAGATGGTAAAATTGGACTTACGTTGATGTTGAACCCAAATCATTTTGCCTGTTTGATTAGTGATGACTATCTTTGCCTTTAAGGCAAAACAGGATCTCGAGGCTTGCCAGGTCCCACTGGGCCTCGGGGTGAGGCAGGCGCAAGGGGCCCGGCTGGAAGCCCAGGTTTGAAGGGAACATCAGGACCTGCAGGTAAGAGCCTCGAAGAACATATTAACCACGGAACGAGGATTTGGAGATGAAGTAAACCAATTCTGAATGTTGTCTTAGATTTGTGCATCTTTGGTGCGAGAGAGAAAGAGAGAGCATTTCTTGCCTCTCTACTTTTGAGGCATTTGATTGCCTCACTGTTAACCAAACACTTGTGGAAACAAGACTGATCCACGATATCCGGCTCGTGGGTGTTTGTCTTTCACTTAAGCCAGTTGGTCAATCCAAAAGGAGCTCCAGCTGTAACCAGTAGCATGCTCCAGACATTTTGTCTGCTATCGTTCTGAATTCGGACCGTTTCATTTCAATTGGGTGTTTAAAATATTGATTTTTTTTTTTTCCAGTGGGCATTAAGTCTTGACTGCTTCTAACGTCAATTATAGCGACGACACGTGCTGCTGCAGCTCATTGTTACCGATCAGAGTATAAACTGAGGAATAAACCTGCTCTTTGTATTCAGACCTCAAATAAATCAACTCTCGGGAAAAGTAAGGCAGCTGTGACTTGAATGATAATAAAGCAAATAGTGTGTCTCATAACATCTGCTCTCGACACACGCTGTTATTCCTCCACTCTGGATCACAACGGCCTCTAAAATGTGTACGACCCGTGTTCTGAACCTGCTGCCGGGTAACGACCAGACATTGACCAATGTTTTGTTTTGTTCTTTTTTTACAAACGTACTCTCCTAGTAACACCTTGCAAATTCAACCTTAAATGAATATGAGTTTTATATATACACACAAATCGCAGGTCCTTATACTTTCCATGTGGCTGTGATGTTATTGTTTTTCTTTCTCCATTACTTCATAGCCACCCAAAACCCGTGCTACATTATATATCCAAAGCTATACTTTCCTCATTGCACTTCTTTTTATAGAGAGAAACATGGGACTGGATTGTGTCCAATATAATGCAAAGACAATTATCTTTTAAGACAGGTTCATGGGAAAATGTGACTCAATTGAACTTTATGTCATTTTTTATTATTGTGACAAATATGGGTGAATATATTTTGACATCATATCTGGTCCACGTAAGCAGGTCATTTGAAGCATTGTGCCATATTATAGGTCAGACTTCCCTCGCGAGCTCCCAAATTGCCACAGCTGCTTATGCAGTAACTTAAGTGAAAATGACCTCTATGGGTGTCAGATCTGGGTTATAATAACATTAGCTTGCAAAGGAATAATTCTCAGACTGCACCTGTCAGTTGAAGTGCGGTACGATGCCACAGCAAAGAGAAAGGTGCTGTATCTGGACCCAACAAAAAAATAGATAAAGTACAAGATGACATTACCTTTTAAATCCAAACGATGATGTCAGATATTGTTACGGTATGGCCTTGTTTCCACCTTCTAAAAGCTGCAGGAGGGGGTATAGACTTACGCAAACGAGCGCATGCAGGCGTGTTTAATATGAATTAGTGTCTGTAACATAAGAAAATTGGGTTTATTTGTTTAGGAATCTTCGTCCTGTTAAATACAGACAAAGTCAGTCATAAGCACAAGCAACGAAAAAAAGAAAAATGGCACAAACATGCACCAAACATCTTCTCCTCTCTCCCTCATTGTTTGTGGTAATAAGATTGTGGTCTTTGCTCCTTTTTAATAAATAATATTTGATATCTTGTTCATGTCCAGTGGGAATGTTTAGTTTGATCAGAAAATGACTTAAAATGTGAGGCAGAATGGTGGTTTAATGGTTCGCATGTTTGCCTCACAGTCGAATACTGGATTCAAGCTCTACTCTCCATAGTAGAGCCTCTGCTTCTGAGGGTTTTCTCTGAGCTTATCCTACTACATTCCAAAAACATGCTTGTTCGATTACTCTAAATTGCCCATAGGTGTAAATGGAGGTGAATGTTTGTGTAAATGTGCCTTGCGAATGACTGGCGATTAGTCCAGGTTTTGTCCTGCTTCTCACCCAAATTCAGATGGGACGAAATCAAATAAAGATATGCAGCTGGATGGATGAATCGAATAGCCTCCATGCAAAACGTTTACAATGTTAACTACCGTAATTGACTCGGGCAGCTTCGTGCAATTTAAAAAAAAAAACATTTAAACTCCTCGCAATGTGAAGCACAATCATTGAGCACAACATTAAATCTGAGTCAATGGGAAAAACATTCGGACAAAGAGTACAGAATCCAAATGCATGCGACTAATTATGAAACTTTCCATTTGAAATTTAGTTGACATGGCAACGTAAATGGATTTAATATTTTTTTTCCAAATCACATATACTACACTATTACTGGTCACTATGCTGTTTCCTTGGCAACTCGGGTCAAAGAATTGTGTCACCCTTGTTGGCAGACAAAAGGTCGGGACAAAATCTCTGAAATTCAGAATCAAGGGATTTATTCATACACAACTGACACTATATTGAATTACCGTCTTATTTCCAACTGTGGCTCCGGTTGAAGACGGCCACACTTTACCTGCAATGCAAATTCACCACATCTTCCATTTCATCTTGATCCAGAAGTTGTCTTTTATTTTCACCTCCTACTGGATGTTCAGTGTATCTCTCTTTTGTATGTCCTCTGTCATCTCAGGCCCGCGGGGTCCCCCAGGACTCCCAGGAGAGAGAGGTCTACCAGGTCCTCCCGGGCCTCCAGGACCACCTGCTGCTGCTAGCGCCCGCATCCCCGCACCAGACAGTAAGATCCGATTCTGAACACTCAACACAAACGCATCAAAATATTGTTATAAGGGAGCCTCCAAACATAATCCAGTCTATGATGCTGTTTAACTTCTAAGAAAATAATGGTGACTTGGCCCCATCATAAAATCTAACTACCATAGTTAATTAAAGCAAAATGATGTAAAACTACTCTCCCTTTGAAGGCAGACAGACCCGTTGGAAAAAGAACAGGAAGGTGTTTGCTGAGCAATACTGCCACCCTGTGGTGTTTCGGAAGTATTACCAGAATTGCCAAAGCCGTGTATTACATACAGTGCATTTTGCTCACTGATAGTGTAGTGATACACTCACCTGACTTTGTGCAGTCACCAGTTGCCACTCAGTGACAGCGTGAATGTAAGAGAGAATAGTTGCCTTTCTCTATATGTGCTTTGCCAATGACTGACAACCAGGCCAGGGTGTAGGCCGCCTTTCACTCAGTCATCTGAGTTAGGTGCCAGATATTTTTTAAATTAGTGTCAAAAATACATTTAGGGCCACAGGAAGGCATGTCTGATTAAAATTTGCTGTTGGCCATGCAATGTAATTGTCCAGTCAATATGGATTGAGCTCCAAACTGTATTACCCACGAGTACAAGTTGAAGCTTCAATTGTGTTATAAACTCCTTCCCTCTTGCAATTTTAATTGGACTATCAATCTGGAGCTGAACCTATATTAAACCTTCATTTTTATAAACTTGTCTTCTTCCACAGGGCAAAAATAAATAAATACTGCAGTTTAGACGGAGGCACTGTGGACGACTGGTTAGCACGATGGCCTCACAGTGCGGAGGTTGTGGGTTCAATTCCGTCTCCGGCCTTCCTGTGTGGAGTTTGCATGTACTCCCTGTGCCTGTGTAGGATTCCTCCGGGTACTCCGGTTTCCTCCCACATTCCAAAGACATGCATGGCAGG
The DNA here is from genome assembly GCF_059441095.1 of Idiotropiscis lumnitzeri. Classification (NCBI taxonomy): domain Eukaryota; kingdom Metazoa; phylum Chordata; class Actinopteri; order Syngnathiformes; family Syngnathidae; genus Idiotropiscis; species Idiotropiscis lumnitzeri. The sequence continues at coordinate 35,241,797 of NC_142391.1, forward strand.
TTGATTGACCACTCTAAATTGCCCCTTAAGTATGAGTGTGAGCACGGATGGTTGTATGTCTTTGTGTGCCCTGCGATTGGCTGACAACCAGTTCAGGGTGTACCCCTGCCTACCTCCCAAAAACAGCTGAGATAGGCTCAACACGTCCGTGGCCCTCATGAGGAAAAGCAGAACAGATGATGAATGGATGGATAGTTTTGACTAGAAAGGGTGAGCTCAAGGATCTTGTCATGGACCTGACACCAGCTCATCCATACAAATCATCAAACGGAAAGTTGATGGCGAGATGCTTAACAAACGGAAAAGAAAGTCTTTTCAAACTTAAAAGGTGTTTTCAGTGCTCTTGGCCCATTTTGCTTCTGAGCCAAGTAGAACAGAATTAAGGGTGGCGAGATCGAAGGCAATGAGACGGTGTGAGATTGACACAGACTTTACATGCTGGGATGAGAACCTGTCCACCGCTGATGTCATTCAACTGCTTCCAGATGTCGGCTCCTCATTCCTCTTAAGGTCGATGCATCAGCACCTTTTATTTGTTGATTCACTGGCTTTAAAGGAGGAGGGGGTATTTAAAGCACAGATTTGTCCGCTTGAGCTTCCTTTGTAGGTTTTAGGATTGGCATGATAAGACTGGGAGCCATTTCTTTCACATCAAAGTAACAGCAGGGAATGCCAGGAGGACGGGGAGGCGGGCAGGCCGATCTGAGCTGACCTTACTTGGGAAAACATTGGTTTATTTGGCTTGTATGTATCCATGAAAGGGTAAAATGTCCCTCCTGTGGACCACTAGTGCTTAAAAACCTGCTCCCAGAATGTCAAGAATGACATTTGGCGTGGGTCAAGATCACAGATAGGAATTACAAAGAGCAAATGTGAAGACAGACCGAATTACAAAGAGCAAATGTGAAGACAGACCGACAAAATGACAATTACTGTCTCGGATGTCTAAGTCAATTGGAGATGCTCATTGATATTTCAGCTGGATGATGTTTTCTGTCATCATTCTTCCTCCCTGAAGTCAAAAACTACAATCAGATATCTACTGTTCTGTTTCTCTAAGAACACGCACTTCCTCTCACTCACTTTCTTCTTGTACTTTTCTATCGACACTTGTCCTATATGTGCTATGTTGCTTTTGAGCTTGCCGAATTTAGATCCGTGTAGTTATTTGTGACACCGCGCCACCATGTGGTATAAATGGGTACAGCATTTGTACTGGTCTCATTTTTTGTGCAGTCGTTGACGGACACTTTTTGTCAAGGCAACTATTTTTTTTCTTGCTCAATTCTCGATTTTACAATTCAAATTTAAGACGTGCAATTCACTGCAGTATGTATGCAGATGTTTTCTGGACTTGATCATTAAAAAAAAAATTATAATTTAAGTGACCATTTTAGTGAGACACAAAATATGAATCCCACCAAAACTTTCCCCATGACTGTATAGTGATGATAGAAGCATTCAATTAACCTCTATTTCATTTTATTTTCAGAGCGAGGAAAAGACCCCTTCTTCACCAACTCTTTCCACGATTCAACACCAGGACCGCAGGGTCCTCCTGGGCCGATTGGTAAGTCTTTCACTCTTTGAAATACATGAAGTGCCTCTATACACAGTCTATCCCAAAACCCTGACCCAATTTGGAATTAAAGTTCTTTTTTTTTTTATACATTAGTGTATGTGCCAGGTATTTTCAATACACTAGTGTTAACGCCAGTATATTCATCTGATCCACTAATTTTATGTCTTCCAATTCTTGTGTAGGTCCGACAGGTCCAAAAGGACCAGCAGGACCTCCGGGCCCACAGGGACAAAACGTAAGATGGCTGACACCAGTTTAGGAAAAGAGTCAATCTCTAGACTGTTTGTTATAATTATAATCATGTTGACAGGGTAAACCTGGGACTCCCGGAGCGCATGGTCCCATGGGGCCGAAGGGAGAGCGCGGAGAGAGAGTGAGTTCCACTGATTTTGCGCGACAGCTTTCCTGTTTGTTCATCCATGATCCTTCAAAAAAATTATACGCTTTTGGTTCAGGGTCCATCGGGTTACCCAGGGGACAGGGGCTTCAGGGGCGAGCCGGTAAGCCAACCTAAACCCTAACCTCAGTTTTTAGGATTAAAAGGATCTTGCCAATGATCTTTATGAGATAATAGAACACATTTCATTTTCTTTAAGTCACACAATTCTTTTCCAGGGATTATCAGGTCCCAAAGGAGAGCCAGGAGAGAAGGGCTTACCGGTGAGAAGGAGCGCATTTGGTGGTCGTGCACAAGCACTTTTGGTTGTACAAAAGCCTGTTCTTTGCTTTTAAGAACTATTTTAACACTCCCTTGTTGTTAAGTATTACATTTCCCCTGTCTGTCTAATCCTTCCTTTTCTTTGACCTCTTTTTCATTTTACAAGAGCAATCTAAATGTAAGATATTTTCTATTCAGGATATTTGTATAGGCTATATGTTTTTCTTGTCCTCTCATGTCTTCTCACCCACCATGTGTTTTTTTGTACATGTGATTTCAGCTGGTGAACCGTATGCGTTTGTGTGTGGAAAACTTCAGTCTTTTTGCGTTTTTGTATTGTTGGTCCTCGGGGTGCGCTCCGGACTGCAGCCCCCCATCATGACATTGTCCTCTTGACCCTGAAGCTGTCTGACTCCCTCTGCAAGCTATGGCTACCTTTCACAGTCATTTTGGCAGCATCTGACTTTGGCATATATGTCAAAATAGCATCACAGCCATCAATCTGGTTACACCAATACACTACAACCAAGACAGAGAGGAGAAGGCTGAATCCTTCAGCACATTTTTCCCTAAATTTACGGTCTTCTAAATTGATTTTCTTTGCTAAAGATGACATTTTTTAAGGAATGAAAGTAAAATGCAATTCGATGCATATGCCAAATCTTTTCATTTATGTGTCAGTCGTGGGTTCTGTTGGGTTCAGAGGTGTTGTGGAGTGGATACAGCTACCCTCTTTTATCCCATCTTGCCAGATTCATTTTCTGCATGGCAATATTAACAAGTACAAAACAAGGCTGCTGCATTGAAACATGGCAAAGTTGACCCTCATTACATTTGCTCTTGCTTTAAATGAAATAGCCTGCAATGGCTAAATGTTTTATACTTTGACTTTTTTTCAATAAACATAAATCATTTCTGTCATACTAATCAGGACATTTTTACCATGCAACCCCACCTCTCCCCCTTCGTGCATGCCTTCTTTTTTTGTGATGGTGAATTATGGACCTTTAAGTTTTAATATAACTCAAAATCAATGCCTTCAGTTTCAACAAAAAAAAAAGTGTGTAACAAGATTTAAATTTACACTCACTGGACACTCTCTTGGGTACCCTTGCTCATTCCCTGCACACCCAACTTTGTCAATAAATCTGTCTATATGTATTTGATATTGCTAATTTCAATAGGCCCGATCAAACGTATTAGTTGGACAATGCAGTATACTCAATTTATTATTGTACCGTAGTTAGAAGTTCCGTAGAACTGCCCTCAATGATACTGAGAAAGGTTTTTGATATTTTAGCTACAGATCATATATTTTTCATATTATTTTATACAAACTAAATTATATATATATATATATATATATATATTCATGGGGCAACATTAAAGAAATGACACTATGCCACAATGTAAAGTAGTTAGTATAAAGCTTGTATATAACAGTGTAAATTTACTGTCCCCTCAAAAAACAAACTCAACACACGCATTAAAAGGGAACTCAAGTCAAAACATTTTTTTACAAAAATATGTTCTATGTGTCCCGACTAGACTAAAGTCAGTATTCCAATTAATATTGCATTTGTGGAATGTGAATTGCTTAGCAAAAAAATGAACCAGTTTTCTTCCATATTAACGGACTGCCATTTGCCTTGTATTGCAACTGGCTGTCGACTGAAAATGACATCACAGTGTCTAAGGACTCAGGAGACGTTTATTTTCCCTCCCCAGTTCCACTCAGAGCAGTCCGCGTCACGGTCTCTCAAGCAAGTTAGTGCCTGAAGTTGATTTGGAAAAATGCTGTCAGGATTGCTGCAGACGTGAAAGGGGCAGACGGTCATCAAGTTAGTACTCAGTCCATAGGCCGAATACTGCATCAAATTGGTTTGCATGGTTGTCTATCCAGAAGGAAGCTAATGCGCAAGAACACTCGCAAGCAGTTTGCCGAAGACAAGCAGACAAAAGACATGGACTACTGGAACCATGTCCTGTGGTCTGATGAGACCAATAAATGTATTTGGTTGATATTTTGGCAGTGCTCACACAAAATGTTGTCACTGTGGGACCAACTTGGACATTTTCACTTAGAGGTGTGCTCGCTTTTGTTGCCGGCGCTTTCAATATTAACAGCTGTGTGTGATGTTATTTTTAGGGGACAGTAAATTTACACTGTTGGACAAGATGCACACAAGCTACTTTATATTTTAGCCTGGTATCATTTCTTCACTGCTGTCTAATGAAAAGAAATGTGAGGGGGGTATTTTAATGTACTGCATGTACTCTTGACATTGTAACAAAAGCAATTGCTCTGTCAAAGACTAATTTAGGATTACTGTAAAGACTTATTGCCATTCCACATAGCTTCAAAATACAATAATACATAAGTGTCAATAATTAAAAGTGTGCATTATTAACTTTGTGTACCCAATAAAGTGTCCAGTGAGTGCAAAGTACACCCTGCACGCTGACCTCCAGATTGTGATTTCATGACCACAATAACATTAAACATGCAGTGGTGTTGAAATCTTTCCATGGCTGAATTGCAGACAAAAAAACAAGAATGCATACATAGCATGAGCAAATATAAATCCTGGAAGAGTTTGGTCCGGGTGTGTCAAATGTGTGACTGTTGTGACATGCATGCTGCTGTTGTCCAGCCCAGCATGGCAAAGACTGGCGTCATACTGTATAGCAGCATGGCCAGAGAATGAGGGAGCTAGAGACACATAGGAAGCAGACAGTGCTGGACAGATGTGTGGACTGTTTAACCTTCTAACTGCTGAACTGTATTGAGAAGAAAAAGCAAAGGACCTGCATCTTGGCGTGCAGTTCTTCAGCTTGCGCTCCTAACAATGACGGCTGTATCTATCTTCACAGGGGGACGGAATACATCAGATCAGAGAGGCGCTGAAGATCTTAGCTGAGAGGGTTTTAATCCTCGAGACTATGATCGGTATTCATGGTGAGTAGGAGGCCTGAGGCAGGGTCAGTTTAAGGCAGGGGTCAAGGTAGGGGGCTCCAACTCCCACTGCACTTCACCTACTGGGACAGGGAGTGGCAACAGTCACGAGCAGCCCCCCAGGACTCAGGCTGGTGTTTTCACACCCCCTCACCCAGCACCCCCCTGTCACTGCTCTCTGATAGGACTTTAGCTTGCAGATGTTCCGCGACTTGCAGGCTGATCTTGAGCTTCTGGCTCGTAGGGTGACGCTGCTGGAGGCTATCATCTGGCCAGGTAACGATGAGACATCCTCACCTACAGCTCTGCTGGCCCTCAAATAGACACACGCACACAAAAAACATCCAATCTAGAAAACAGAGGTAGTGCTGGAAACATGACGTGTTGTTACAAAATCTTACTGAACTGCGGAATGTTGGTGGAGTTGATTTAAAGTAGATGTTTTGTAGAAATGTAATTGATGTACAGTTTTCAGTTCTGGGAGTCTTAATCAAAAAGATCAAGCAAACTTACTGCTTTTAATTCATGAAAATCAATGTGCTATGTGGGTTAATGTGTTGCAGTGTATATCTAATGTGCTTGTCTGGAGAGTAGTGCTGCAACATTTGGATTTTTCCTCAAATTAAATGATTTTAGTTTTAAGACCGTCAATAACTTGGAGTGCTTGGTCACAACCACTATCCCACCAGATATCTTGATTTGCCATACATTCCATGACACATTTGGATGACAACACAATTCAGCATGTACTGTACTTCCACTTCCTAGTAAGAAAGTTGGTGAACTAGAGCAGTGGTTCTCAAATGGGGGTACTAGTATCCCTGGGAGTGCTTGAAGAAACTCCAGGGGGTACGCACGATTTTAAATAAAACAAACAAACTTGCAAAAAAAAATCCTTTAAACAACAATTATTGAATTAAAATGAATTTCATGTTCAGTAGGTTATTCAATATTGTTATTTTTAAAACTCAGATCCCACCCAACCTAGAACGGTTTGACCCAACTTGTCACGTGCCTCCTCTCATTAACTTGCCAATCGCTTGAAGAGAGTGTTAAGGTGTACTTGGCTGAAAAAAACATTTCACGGGGGGTACGTCACTAAAAAAAAGTTTGAGAACCACTGGAATTGTTTATAATTGACCTTTGACCTTTTGCTTGACTGACACATAACTTCATCAGTACTTGTCAGAAATACCCCCAGTAACATCAAAAGAAAATATCTCATGGTCAAACTATCAATCTAATATATCCCGTGGGATGACAAAGTTACACTTTTTGGATGACTATTGTTACTGTCTGATGAAAAACATGTATGTCTATACATTTTATTTTTCTTTCCCCAACAATATATTTTTCACAACACCACATCTTAAGAACAACACAAACACAGCTGTACATTGACATACATGCTTTTCCTTTGGACACAGGACAAGAATAACATTCACTGAGCAGTTGTCTGGGCGTACGGTCCTGAATGTTAAGTGTTGTTGCAGCCCCACTCACCAGACACAACCTTTGTTGCAGGTTCTAGCAGCAAAGAGACTTGATAGACAATTAACCGATGTCTGATCAATATGAGGGCTTGCTTATGATAATTCCCGTTCAAAAACAACAACAAGCGTGCAGGTGGTCAAACAACACAGTGCTGGGCAGGGAGGCCCTGTTCCAACTGCTGTCTTTCTTCAACAGAACCTGATCTAGGCTCTGGGGATGGACCATTTGGCACAGCCTCCCCTAGTTTCTACAGAGATAAGCGAGCAGGTGCGCTTCCGTATCGACCTGCTTCTCCTCTGTCTTCCGACACCAAGGTTCGAGGGAAGTAGCCCCCTGACTCCCTGAGGACTGCATGCTGGGTTGCCTTCCTATAAGTTGCATCGGCACTCACCACTTAACTGATAGCCTTTTTGAGGGGGCTTTCCTGTCAGATTTCGGTTGGGGGACACCTCAGGGAAATGCCAATGATACTCCACCATGTCCTCCTGCACCTGTGGCAACTAGTTCGACACCCCCTATCACCATAACCACTTCCAGCTGCAGCTCCCAGGATGCTCTGAATTACCTGTGGTGCTCCGCAGGCCACAAATCTTGGCAATAAGGGTCATTTAGCTTAATCCATTTGTGGACATGAAACATAAGAGACTGGACTTGAGTTTGTAGTTTTTTTCAATGTAGCAGCAATGTCATGAGATCTCATGAGCATGTACAATCTCCTGAACTTCAGACAAACCTCTATTATTCATTTTGATGTATCGCTTATATTGTTAAACTCGGTTGTATGTAGTGCACTAAAAACACAGTCATCACTACTATAACTGAGATGTGTTGCTATATGTGAGCGTGATGTTTTCGGACTAAATTACACACTGAAAAAGTGATCAAATATACTACAACGTATTTACATTTGTTACATCACCTTGTGATAGAGTGGATTTTATTTCATTCTGAAAATGATTTTGAAAAAAATTCAACACACAGGAAAATGCAAAACTGGAACCAGTGTTATGTTGGTGCTGTCCTGATAGATTTTTTTTCTTTGTAAATCAAGCTTATTGTGAACGTATTTAAAAATTGTCAATGGTAGTTTTTTTTGTATGCTGTCATATAACAACGTGTTAGTGTTAATACAATTCTGTCTCCTGATGATCGCTGTAATAAAACGATGTTCACTGTTTTCTAAACAAGTTAGCTCACTGTGTCACTACGGAACATTAGCATCGCCTGATAATTATTAGACATTCGCTACAGCGTTGGGAATAATTGGCAATTAATGAATTTACTGATATTTTCTTCTCCTGGTTTTGCCTTGAAAAAAAAATTATTTACTTTATTCAAACGAGTATATCGGGTGCGCATTATTAGAACGTGTTAAACTAACATATTTGCTTATTTTGAGGGGGGAAAAGGAGCGGATATCAGTTTGCCACATTTTAATCATCAAAAATTCTGTTGTTTTTTTTTTTCCAGTGTGGAACTGCAAGTGCACCCCCTTTTAAATGTAGAGAACAAAATAATTCATATGATGATTAGACTGACTTGTGGTTGGATCTTTGTCAATTTCTAGCTTTTTACTCTAAAATTGAGCTTTTCTGGATTTTCAGTGACATGTACTCATTTTAGCAACATTAATTGAATTTGATAAATTCCATATTTGTGTAAATATGAACAAACCTAATTTGCGATTAACGACCAGCGCAAGAGGATGAAAGTATTGATTCCAAAAGGGTACTCAAAGAGAAGTTAACGGCCCTACGTTGCTCAGTCGTAACTGGTCAGAAGATGAACATGATGGCTAACTGCAATAAGTTGAGTAGCATCATTCTTTTGTTTGATGTGGTACTGGCATATAAAAAACAGTTCAGGCCATTCGGTGAGATTCTCCAATCAAAATCAAATTCTCCCCCCTAATCCGAAATCATGTTAAATACAGATTTATTTCCCAGGAAAACGTAATGTTGAAGCTTGGCAAAAATCTAAATATCAGTCCAGTTTACTGTATAAAGGCCAACAGTTTTTCAGGCTCCACGTCAGCGTTGAGTGACGGAAGGGCCTTTTGGGGGAGGGGTCTTCTTCCCCTTTGCTATGACCACAGCCTGCTCTCCAACACGGTCATCTATGAGTAAGGAAATAGCGCCATCTAGCTGTTTCGAGGCTGCAAGCGCCACGACAGCTTTTTCTGTGGGGAAGCCCATCTTCTCCAACTGCTGGAGTCTAGAGGAGGAAACATTGTAGCCATCATCCCACCAAATCATCTACATGAACGATATGACTTGGGTTTTTTTGTCGTTACCAACCTCAGTGCAGAAACAGACGATTTTGGCACTTCTACTTTTCGATTGACTTCCTCTGGGGCATCCTGTAAGGAGGCAAGTATTCCGGCCCTCAGCAGCTGTTCTTCCAACACCGCTGCTTCACACTCTGGCCTCCAGTCAGACAGTGGCTCCTCCCACACATGGTGGTCCAACGTTAAGGGGTCCCTCATCGGAGGTGGTGTTGCATGATTTTCATGCATAAATTGAGACGGTGATCTGGAACTTAGAGAGGGAAAATATTGAAATAATTAAAGTATCTTATGGTGAAGGTGAGTGTGAATATTGAATAAAAAAGGGATGAAATCAAGATGACTCATACATCTGTGAGGAACTGTAGGTTGGCAATCTTAGTCTGGACGAACTTGGAATATACACGGAAGTGGGAATGAAGGTCAGGACATTGGCTTTCTCCAGCTCCTGTAGCATCCCAATAAAGCTGAGGGTATCTGACATGTTTATTAAGTATCACAAGAAGAGAGAGCAATTTCCAAAGCACCTTGAAGCTTTCTGGGATTCATTACCTTCTTCACAAAAAGAGACTGGTTGCAACTTTTAACTATTTTTTTTTCTTCACTCACAATGATCAATAAATAGTTTTCTGCTTACCAATTGAATTTACGACTCTTTCAGTGGCAAGCAACACAAAAAGTGCCCAAAACAGTAGTATTTGTTTTCGGTTTTCTCAAGCCTTGAAACTAAACGTATTGTATGTACTGAGGTTCAGAAATAGATAATAATGACTGAATGTTTACAAATCATTATACACCACAAAAACTAAACTCAAACAAAGATTTAATTAAGTAAATATAAAATGCAATTTCTGTATGTTGAGGCATTTCTCCTTTAAATATGTTACAGTATTATAAGTCATTGAGATTTTTATGAGGAAGTTTAGCTTTAAGTAATACCATAATTCTATAAGTATATACAGAATATACGCTAAAGTTAAGATGTTATTTTTAGGCTGTTTACAGACACATTTTCCAATTCTATTTTCAGGTAATTTTACTTATATTTATCATTGAGTTATTTGTTTTCGAGCAGTTTTTGCAGTGTGGAAAACCTTACAGATGGATGATATACTAATTCAATCATTATAAGAATTTTTAATCATGGCAGAATGGGTTGTAATTGCATCTAGAAATGGAAAAATCATGTGCATTTCTTGAAGGACAACTTGGCATCAGCTAGAAGATGTTGAGCTTCATTCATGCAGACCTCCACGATGGCGCAACTCTTTAACACATCATTATTCTGGTGAATACTACACTGACATTGAAACAGGAATTTAGCACATTCAAAAAGACATGAAATTCATCCATCCAGCGCTTATCCACGTTCTTTTGTAATGTGTGAGAAAGCTGGAGCAGATGAAAATAACCCATGCAAACCCAACACAAGAAGCCTCAACCTCAGAACTGTGCCAACCACCAGACCAACATGTCACCTCACACTGACAAATTCTTACATATTTAAACAAAAAGGATACAGTTATGCCCTATGCATAAGGCACAGATATTAAGCAGGGCAGGTGTCCCGGGCAGCATGATCATACAAAGCAGCAGCAGCAACCAGGGTAGAATCCAAACTGGCAAACAGCCCTGCAGTCGCCTATTTGTCACGTGACGGCAATGGGCCGTAAACAATGCCAAATGAATGGCAGCATAGCCACATAACCGACTGGCCTGAAGACTGAAGACAAAGATGACCAACGTGTAAATAAGAGGTAATACGGTCATTGTCAGGGTGGAGAGGGCTAAAAAGGCGACTGTGCCCCAATGACGCTCCTGATGTGGTCCGAACAGCAGCAGCAGAGCAACGCTGACGAGTAGTGAGGGCAAATCGTCATGATTGAGAGCGTACAGGAATACGTCTGAAAAAAGGGTTGGGGAGCAAATAACAAATGTTGTTTTCTATGCATACATATAGTAAAACCATAACTATTCCATTTATGAATTAATACCTATGAAACGTGGAAAGTCTCCACCTGGACCTAAACTGAGACGGGCTTGGAGACCTGCAGCATACACCATCAAGATGAGCACCACGAGCAGGGTTGTCCCTAAAAAGAATCCTGGACGATCTGATCCAAGCCATACTGAAAATACACGAAAACGCATGACCTAAATGACTCGATTGTTCCTTTCCCTTCTTTTGTGCTACGCTGGTACTTTAGTCTGGAGTGGAGTGGCCATTATATAGTTTTTTTTTATCCCGAGAACTCTACACGCTCTCACTTTGATCTTGTATAGTCTCCATATATTGATAAGATGTCAAAAACGTATGTTCCAAAACAACCACGACTCCGTAGGGACGCTTTTTCGTACATTAAAGCGTCGTGTATTGTTATTATTAACTTCCGCATAACGTCAGATATCACTCTTCTTCGCAAGCAGTTGCCTTAGCAACATACTGCCACCTATTGGACATACCGAGATTTTCAGGGTAACACAAATTGCATTCACAGTACCTCCCTGCTCTGTACAAAACTGGCTGTAATCTATTGCCATAGGCATAGTGGACGGGGCAGCATGAAGAACATACATCCCCGCCCTTTTGTCCCCTCTGCCCCTCCCCAATCCAGACACATTTTACAACAGTAAAACATTTACATTTCCTTAGCATGTCCAATAATGTTGCAACCTGCATACAACATGATCCTCAAGTAAACATTGCTTTAAAGATTGTCAGATCATAATAGATTGATCTTGCTACTCAGTGCATGAGTGGAATAGTTGAATAGCTTTGGATGACCCCCAAATCCTGAAAACGCAAAACTGTCCGATTGTCTTCAACACTATGCTGTGATGTACCCCCCAAGTTGTTTTTCCCAAGAAACCATTTTGTTTGTTGTTTGTGTTATGCAAAGAATAGGGTAAGTATATTATAGTATAGTTTACTTGCATTCTTTTATGTTTTGAAGGCAGACTTTCTTTTGGGTGTCATGTCCCCATTCATGATCAACCACGAATCAAGCTGGCAAATGCTAATTTGGAGTACAATACTGTATAATAGACAGTCAAACCCAACACATTACTATCTACCATTTAAAAAATATATTATATAATATAATAACGATTTGCATATGCAGTTGACTTCGACGGTGTGGCTACTGGATGCTTGTTTGTTATTTTTTTGCAATAATGTTTGATGTACTTTTTTATTTTTAGAAACACAATTTTCTCTGCTGCGGCACGGTGTCCCGACTGGTTAGCACGATGGCCTCACAGTGAGAGACAGCAGTCGTCGTGGGCTCGATCCCGGCTCCGGCCTTCCTGTGTGGAGTTTGCATGTTCTTTCCGTACCTGCGTTTGTTTCCTTCGGGTACTCCGGTTTCCTTCCACATTCCAAAGACATGCATGGAAGGTTAATTGACCACTCTAAATTGCCCCTAGGTATGAGTGTGAGCACGGATGGTTGTTCGTCTCTGTGTGCCCTGCAATTGGCTGGCAACCAGTTCGGGGTGCCTCCCGCCTACTGCCCGAAGATAGCTGGGATAGGCTCCAGCACCCCCTGCGACCCTAGTAAGGAGAAGTGGTACAGATAATGGATGGATGGATGAATTTTCTCTGTGCATTCAGGATTTGTCAGTCCTGTGCTCTGTTTTTCTTGAAATTGGTTATTCTCGTTGCCAACTTTTCACTTCACACACACACATGCACACACATACGTTTTAGTGTCAGGCAGCGTGGCTAAATTCCATTTTGCGGAATGTAAATGCTCCCTGGCAAGTTTGAGACCCCTGATCTAATAAATGTAAATGTTTTATGATTTGTTTTGTGTTTGTAAAGCTTGTGGTACTTATATCTTTATTTGTACAATACTTGCTTTTATTTTTATTTTTTTTACTTAATTCACTCTGCTGTCAGCAAGCTAAAAATCAATTCTCTTACCTGGATAAATGATACTTCAATTTAAAAATAAAAAAGGAAACGTTTTATTAATGGTTGTTCACTTGTTTTGTTTGTCTCATGTCTGCTCGACATAATTGAAAACGAGGGGTGGGTCTGCCTCGATTAAAATTAAGCTTTGAAAAGTGAAATGATTCATTTACATTAATGTAAAGTTCATTAATGGGTAGTTGGGTCTATTACCTTTTGGTAAGAAGTAGCCAGGACATTGAACGCTATTACGAACTGCGAATTCACATTTTCGTACAAATACATAAAATAAAGCTCACGATCAGTGCTATCGTCACATACAAAAAGCGTTTCGAAAGACAATAATGTAGTAGTTGTTATAGGGGGGGTGTCAAACAAAGTATCGCGTTATTTGAAAGGATGAGTCTGTTATCTCGCGATATTTCGTGGTTGTTGCGCACTCAAAGGCGTCTCTCCAACAATCAACTTTGTCCAGTCGTCTCTTACAAGACACGCAAAATGGCGTCGGCTCCTGGTAAGTGTAGCTTTTGAAAGATTTTCTTGACATCGAGTGTGAAATACTGAATTATATGGTCACACGCGAGTGCTTATTATATTTATTAAGAGACTGTGTCTACAGAATTCGTTTTTATTAGCTTTATTAAAGGGAGTATGTACTGCTACGAATTGGCGCCTGGCACAAGGCCTAACGTAATTCTTCGACGCACGTCGCCTTAAACCCCCACATTCTCTTCTTCGTTTAGACGAGCGTCTCTGTTTTCTCAATCTCTTTTAATATCGGTAATCAGAACTTGTCAAATTATACGTATTGTTAATCGTATGATAGTTGAAACCTCGCCATTCATGTGTCGCGGTTGAATGGCGCTCAAACCGCGGGCTGGTGATGTTAGCATTAACATAGCATCGCAGCTGGTTGCGCTTCAAATCTTAACAATGGTACTTTGTGTTTTTTGACTTGCCACAGATTACAGCTCCTACAACCAGTCCAGTTCTCAACCGGGGTAAGTGTTCAACTAACAGACTGTGATTATTACTGCCAGTCGAATTACTTAGTAGCTGCGACTCGTTCATTGTTTAGCGAGCACATGTGCTTCACTGATGCACTAGACGACTGTCGCCATTCTGCTTTCATTTCGAGTCAATTGCATTCCATCTCATAAACTTACCTTATTTGCAGGTATGCTTCCTATGCTGCTCCGGCGTCCCAAGCTTATGGACAATCTGCCCAGGTAAATGGTGATTGTATGCCTGCGCTCTTTAATGCGCCCAAATGATTACTTATCTCCTTCATTCACCACGTAAGGAAACTTAACAAATCAATGTTCATACCCTTAGATAAAAAAAATTAACAAAGCACTGAAGTAGGACTGGGCGATATGACCTCAAATCAATATTGTGATAAATTGAGCAATTTTACCTCAATTATGAAAAATGTATGATAAGTTCCCCCGTGGATCAAAATAAATGCAGGAAATGAACATTAACTACTTTTTTTATTGACCAACTGGTACGCATTTGTATAAACATTCCAAATAGCTTGATTTGCATGACTGGAACAATGTCACAAAGAACAGGAGAAAAGGGGTACACCTCTCGCAAAATCTTTTTCTGCAAATAGATTGAACCAAGATGCTGTAATGCCATTTGCAAAGGCCTAGATTTGTGTAAAGGTCTCTTGTAAACAATCTAAATAATGCCATGTGCAAAGGAGCTAGTGTGGCCTGTAAACAAAATGCTAAATAAAATGAAAAAAAAAAATGTCAATGAAATGCCAAATAAACAAGTGTGCATCATCAGGAAATTGTGCCGTCTCGAGTACTCTGGTGCGCAGTCGCCACTTGTCGTCTATGTAATGCACAGTCAGGCTCAAACAGGGATCCATGTTGCGACTCGACCACTAGTCGGATGTGGATGCAAAATCTCCCGTCCCGATGTTGTCCATATTGGGAAGTACGGTTTGCGACAAATATGATCGTACCTCTTGCCGGCTACTTTCATGAGGTGTTTAAATCCCGTGCGCTCCATTGTAACTAGAGGAGCTATGTGCTAGGCTATCGCATCCACCTCTGAGACGTTCTCTCTTATGGTGTCTCCTCCGTTATGGGTTGTTGCCACTTGTCGAACCTTGCTTCTCACTTTGAACTTTTAGCGCAGCATGGTTGTGTTGTGGGTGGTGAAAAAGAAAAGGTTGGACGCGCTGTTTGGGTGCTTACGGCGCACTTTGTAGTTCGTGTTCTTTTGCTCAAACATTGTCTTCATGGAACCCAAAACATTTCCAAATGACAGATGTCGAATTTCTTTTCGGGACAAGCGCAACAGGACCAACTTCGACTAACGTTACTTCGTTTTCAGCCGTGTCAGCCGCTTCTGGATTTGAATCGCCAGCTGCGACCGCGTCATCTGTTTTCTTTCTAGTTCAGATGGGTGGAGTCACGTGACTACACGCGCCGTAGCCGTCTTGAAGGGGCACGAACATAGCCACAGACAAGACTTTGTTTTTTCTTGTTCTTTTGTTTTTAACACCGAATTTACAGACATGGGCGAAATTATGTCGACCATTGTAATAAGTTTCGGTTACGGTAAATTTTCGGTTTATCGCCCAGCCCTACACTGAAGTTAAATTGCTTATCTAATGTAGCACAGAGGAGAAATTTGACTGAAATAATTCTGATCCAGGAAAAGATAAGAATGTAATGTACTAAGTTAATAACTTCAGCCAGGGTTTATTAAAAGATGCAAATCGTTCGCTAGGAGGTCACAGACAGTTTTTCTTGTCAGAAAGTCATTTTCAACAGTTTCTAAGTGTGATGGAGACTACACAAACTTTGGGAATGTCTGACGAGGGGCTTTGCAACATTTAGTGAACCGTGACGAAAAAACATTTGCTAAGTTAGCTAACACTCGCAAGCCTTTGACACTCAATAAGATGAGGTACCACCTTAATAGTCTAATTATCTTGCATAAATACTTGTACAATTAGTGGAAAGCATTGGCCGTGATTTATAAATATACCCGCTGTTGAGTCTTTTGATTGGCCAATACAAAATCAAAGTGCTGTCTGATATCGTTGTTTTATTTTGCTTTGAATTCAGCAGCAGAGTTATGGCCAGCAAAGTTATGGATCATATGCCCAGCCTGCTGCTGCAGCTGCCGCTGGCGCTGATAGCGCGTACACCCA
The DNA here is from genome assembly GCF_059441095.1 of Idiotropiscis lumnitzeri. Taxonomy (NCBI): domain Eukaryota; kingdom Metazoa; phylum Chordata; class Actinopteri; order Syngnathiformes; family Syngnathidae; genus Idiotropiscis; species Idiotropiscis lumnitzeri. The sequence goes on from NC_142391.1 coordinate 35,257,861, forward strand.
GGCAACCCCCACTGCTGGAGGTTACGCTCAGCAGCAGCCACCGCAACAATACAGCTCCTCCTATGGCCAGGCGGCACAAGGTATGTGATCCGAGAAGATCAGTTGGGTTTGGGCTTGGAACAGAATGAGTGGGTCCCCATACAAAGTTGTAATTTCCCCGTTTGTTTGAAAAAACATTTTGTCTTATGCGCTCAACAGCTGGCTATCCTGCTGCCCAGTCGACGGCTCATGGTTACTCCCAGTCCTCCCAGGCGTATGGGGCACAGGCTTATGATGGTACTCCTGCTGCTGCTGCCGCCGCCGCCGCTGCTGCTGCTGCACCAGCTGCATCCCAGTCTTATGGGTCTCAGCCTGGTTATACTGCTCAATCTGCTTATCCTGCTTATGGTCAGCAGCCAGCTCCTGCTGCACCACAGAGGTGTGTGCCCATTTACAAGAAACTGTCCATCTTGATGCAACAAATGTAGCCAATCTTTCTGCTGCATTGTTTTTTGTCTCCCATTAGTTACAGTGCAAACAGCCAGCCTGCTGGTTACAATCAAAGCAGCTACTCCCAACAAGCGGGATATGGCCAGCAGCAGTCTGGCTACCAGGCCCAGCAGACCAGCTACAGCCAACCGCAGGGCGGCTATCAGCAGCAGGCCCAACCGCAGGCCCCTCCTTCATATCCACCCCAGGCTGCAAGTTCTTACGGGCAACCCCCAGCCGGCCAGTATGGCCAACAAGGTGGACCGCCCAGCTATCAGTCCAACCATTACAGTAAGTTTACGTCCATCATTTTTCTCCTGCTTCATTTACGTCAATGGAGGGGTTGGGAATGGGGCTGCCACAAATTAGAATTTTGGTAGTTGACTAAATACCAACAATACTTGCGATTTGTCGACTAATCGGATCATATGTAAATTGCGGCACGTCGCACTAGCTAGCAGCGAACAGCTTTTCATTTAACCTTTATCCCAAACGTTTTGTTTTTTGTCACTAATAATGGGTAATTTAATAGTAGTAATTCGGTCTAAACCAGGGGTCCTCAATCCTGTTCCTCGAGGGCCGGTGTCCTGCAGGTTTTCCATCTCTCCCTGCTGCAACACAGCTGATTCAAATGATCAGATAATCAGCAAGGTCTGTAGAAGCTAGATAACGATTGCTCAGGTGTGTTGCACCAGGGAGAGGTGTAAAACAGGACACCGGCCCTGGAGGAACAGGATTGAAGACCCCTGGTCTACACCATCAATGCAATGGGAAAAAATATTAGGAGCAACCTATTTTTTGTTTGTACTATAATATAGTCTATTGCAACACACTTATGTGTTTTATTGTTCTGTGATGCCAATGAGGGCTTGCGCCAATTGTCATGTGTTATTACTTTGAGTACTGGAATTTCCCAGTTCATGCACGCATCACTCCGTTCATGAGATTTTTCTGCTTTGATGTCATATAAGGCATACCACACTGTTTTTGATGTGAATCGTCGACGTCATGATTAGTCGACTAATCTTGGCAGCCCTGGTTGGGAACACATTCTGATGGAGTTGTTATCGTTTTATAGATAATTACAGACAGGATAGCCAGGGAGGGGGCTCCGGTTACTCAGAGCCTTCAAGGTACTCAGAGGGCAGGGGCCGTGACGGTTATGACAGAGGAGGAATGATGCATCGTGGCCGTGGCGGCATGAGTCGTGGCATGGGGTAAGTTTCTTTCTTGTGCATGTGACTGTATTTTGAGTCTGCAGGTGCTATGGCTACTTAGGGCAGGGCTGAGGCAAATAAGTAAAATTGCGCAAGATGATCACCAGATTGCTTTTTCGGTGACCACTATAAGATTTGTTTTTATAAAATAATTGCTGGACAGCAAGGCTTCTATTTTTGCACCATTGTTTCTCTCAGCCCTGTCACTAAATTGCCTTGGTAAGTCAAACGTTTCTTGGATTTATTGGGGCCTGTGCATAATTTAGGGAGGGACAGGTTTATCTTTAAGCTTTCAGATGAACTATTTGTATAGTGATGGGGTATTGCAAATGAGATTTTAATCACAAACGCTAGACAAAAGATATTGCTTGATCCTGTCACTATATTCTTCAAATGGCTATCTATTCATTGGATTGCAATTCACCATAAAGATTCACAATTCAGTGTTTCACTGGTGTATAGATAGTGTTCAGGGTCCTTCATGTTGTACTGTTTCTTAGTACACTAATAGGTAATTGTAAAAGTGTATTTTTTTTTTTTTAGAAGAGTTTTGCACTTAGGACAAGAACATCAGGCTGGATTAAATGGGTCTTGGAAATGGTACATTCGGTCTGAGGCACAAAAATATGCGTATGGTTGTCATTTCACGACATTCTCACCTAAATTGTTTGCCCTTCGCGTAAACAAGCTCACTTTGGTGTTTGGTCGGGTTTTTTTTTTTTTTTTTTTTTGCAACACCATTCAGTGTTTAAGAGTCTTTGTTATGGCAGCAACGGAAACTAGGGCTGGACGATTATTGGAGGGGGCGGGTAATCATAATTAATTTCAAAACTTATTTAATCTACTGCTCAAAGCTATATCAAAGCAACATGTTCATTCACTCCTGCACATTGAGCATAATCCCCCCCCCCCAAGTAAAAAAGGGCCTTGTAAAAATCTGAAATCCAAGACTTACATATTCATTCTTCAACATCCACACCCTTGATGCCTTGCATCTTTGCACACATTCAAGCATTACCATATTTATTTTACATTATTTTGTTCAAGTATTCTGATTTACTGGTCTAACCTGGGATCTTAGGGATTGTATTTCATGTCATGTGGTATGTTGGTATGACAAAAGTAATCGGATGCTTTGATCGCTGAATTTTGAAGTAAGGAGAATTCCTTGACTATTTCAAAACACAACTTTAAATATACCAATAAATAAAATTTAATTGGTAAGAAAGTAAAAGAACAAACTATTACGGGTTTGGAGGGAAAAAACAATCCTGGCTGTCCCTGCGTATTTTGGCCTCTTCCGGGCAGTGTGGTGCCATTCATGGCTTGAGTACACGCTTGGATTGAGAACAAAAGTTGCGGTTGAATTCTATTAATTCACACATTGGGAGGAATCTGTGCCTGTTGAGTAGTGTTCTCTTAAATGTGTGTATTTCTACAGTGTTTGTGTGTGAATATTTGTTGTTTGAAGGACTATTCCGTGGTCTGTGCTATTTTTTTCGTTAGCATTTGAATAAGATCCTCCATATAATTTAGCGCTAGCGATGTTTAACAAAAGCCTGTTTTTTTATTTTATTATTTAAATGAACAATTTGTGTGTATCTTTGTTTAACACTAAAGTGAACTCCATCCGGGGTATCATTAAACTGCTTTAAAGAAACGCTCAGGGGCGGCAGAGTCTCATCCGCTACATGCTTGTTATGCAGGCAACATGGTACCTTCAGGGTATTTTAATGTCCTCTGAAATTTCTATGTGGTTTTCTTGAATGACAACATTTTAAAGATTGAGAGAAGTCAGCAACCTGATTTAAAAAAAAATATATATATCTCAATCGTCCAGCCCTAATGGAAAGGCAAATGAGCAAGGGTGAAGGTGCTCTTCTTACTGAGAAACATGTGTTATACCAAAAGGCGAGCCAAATAAGTGGGGAGACATTCCCGGTTTGCTACTTTTTCTTTACCTTTTTTTCGGAGCTACGTCTGTGGCTAACCGTTTGTATTAATGGGTTTCTCCTGTAAATTTCCCCCCTGCTATAACGGTTTTTATGAAGTGGTGAGGGCAAAACCAATGTAATGCAGATTTTATATTTAGGAATTTATTAGAATGAATTTAAAGGCACGTACCAGGTTCATGTCACCTATTTGGTTTTGGGAATATTTTTTCCACTCAATCACACCAGGAATATTTTTTGGGTCGTGCATTTGTATGTTTTATCCCATTTATGAGTGATGGGATTTTCAAGAGGAGAGACTCCTTTGGTCATTAATGATTTGAGAAGGGGTCAAAATGTCCCTTGAGTTTTTTATTTTATTTTGTGGCTCTCTGTGCATTATGGTCCATTTTATAGTTGGTGCCTGTTAGTATTCATAATGTGAACGTGTTGGCTGGTTTGACTGAAACCACAATACACTTAACTATCCAAAATGGGCTATTTCTGAGGTTAATTTCTTTAACATGTTTGCGTAAAGAGTGGCATCTTGATTGAAAACAGACATTTATTTTGGGGAAAGTCCAGGTATTGGCAAAAAGGTCAATGACATACACGGACAAGTTTTGTTTTTGTTAGGGGATGGTTTGGATGGGATGAACTTAAAGGTATTTTATCTGTCACATGTAAGTTAATTAAGTTATAGGGCAAACGCGAATTACTTCGTGTGAATAGCTTTAATGTCCAGTGGTTCCTTTACTAAAAACAAAAACAGCCATTCATACTAAAAACAAAAACAGCCATTCATGAAATGGTGTTCACATGACGATTTCTTTATTAATGGAAATTTGACTGAATTTTAGATGTGGTAGGTTGGCAATGCTGCAGAAACGATAGAAATAGGATATAGGCTTAAATATTTCACCCAAAAATTTTAGAATTGCACAGGGGTGTTCGAGGGGAGGTGGGCTGGTCACAATGTCATGTTGAAATGTTTAAAATTGTATTTTGTGTTTTTGGAATTCAACTGTTTGATCACATTGAGAACTTTTTAACATTCTTTGTCACATTTATACCGTACAGGTAACAGAGCCATTTTAAAGCATCTTTTCTCTAGAAAGTATCTGTACTCAGTGCAGCGGCGCCAACTTAAGTCCCGCAGGAGGGATCTTAAACTGATTGGGGGTCCGCCTTATTTTCCAACAACTGAGGATGGTGGTCTTTCAGAGCATGATGGGTGTTTTAATTTGTATTTTATTTTTAACTAGGGGTGCACCGATCACAATTTTCTGGCGGATAACCGATCTTTAAAAAGCCTGACCTGCCGACTCCGCTCCCCTCTCTTTACTCTTCCATAACAAACAGCATACATCTTCAGTGTTCCATTCTTGTTTCATTGAAAAACACTGAACAATACCAGTAAAACGATACAAATGTGTTGTTTAAACTGCACGAAGTGGCTCTCTCTAATAAAAATGCAGCAGAAGACAAAGGCTGACTTTTTTAGATCACTCTTGATAGCCATCAAAGCAGTGCACAAGCTTATATTTTATTTTAAGGGATAAACCGATTTCCAAACAATTTTTTTTTATTATGAAAATCGTCTGCGATCCTGGCCAATTGATTGGTGCATCCCTATTTTCAATAGTGTTTTCCCGTCAAGTGTTTTACAAATCAATGGTTACTTCTGTAAAATATGTACTATTTACGTTTTTGCTGTGTAACATTTAAATTATTGTATGCATTGGTTAACTTTCAGATGCATTGTCCTTGTTTTTTTTTTTTTATATATTTCATTTGTATCATAGAGCCTAATGTTGAAAGTAATGGTACAGTTCTGTCAATGCATCTGAAATCATTTTACAAATGTTAAGCTACTGTCACATGCTTTTCAACCTTCTCTAAATTGTTATCACCAAGTTTATTAGTGTTAACACATGATCCCCTCAGTTACTCTGTATAACAACATTGGGGGATTTGACTTGCTGTTAGCCTCGATAGAATGTTTTTGACTCCCTCAATCAAGCCACTTTGCTCGAGCCATGGATGTGGCTGTAAAAGGGAAATGGCCTTCATATCTTCATTTATTCCCCCATAGCAGCGCTGGAGACAGAGGTGGCTTCAGTAAGCCTGGTGGTAAGTTAACGAGAATTATACTGGTTAGTCCTTTACAAGCCTAAATAACTTCCAATTATGTCGAGTATTCATTTTGCTATCTTGGGATGAAACTTCGATTTTATCTACACACCCTAATTGGGGAAATTTGTCCAATGCCTGAGACCATTTTCACAGAGGTGTTTGGTGAAATTCAGCATTGCTTATGGTTTGACCAGTTTTCCAAAGGTTAATGGGGGGGAATGACACTTGTGACTGGGTTGACTTTAGAAAAGAACACCATCTCATACGAACTCTTTTTGGGGAGCATTTACTTATTGGTCTGAGAGGCTTTTCAAAGAACACGAAATTATTGTTCGTGGGGTCGGAGGTATTTTACTTTACAATCGTGTGTATTCTATGATGGTTAACGTGGCCCCTCAGTGTATAAAGAAGTCTGGACTGTTTTTGTAGCACTCCTCAGGTGTTGTATACTTGATTTGAGTAGCATACGCTGACTATTCCCCCCCCCCCCCCCCCCCCCCCCACCCCTTTCTTTTGGCCCCACATTCACTGCACCTTAGGACACATGGGTGGCGAAGAGCGTGAAATGGGTGAGTTAAATTTCAACATTGGACACGCTGATCGTTTAGATGTTTTGTTTAACTGAAAATATGCTTCTCTTTAGGACGTGTTGAAGAACAAGACGATGCAGAGAACTGTGCCATCTACATTACTGGCTTGACAGAGAAGGCCAACATTGACGAGATGGCTGAATTCTTTAAACACGTCGGACCAATTAGAGTAAGAATAACTGTGGAAGACTGTCAGAACCAAACGCAAGGCTAACTTTTAATTTCTCTCCAGTTCAATCGCAGGCTTGGCCAGCTTGCTATTAACATATACACTGATAAGGATTCGGGAAAGCCCAAAGGGGACGCCACCCTCTCCTATGAGGAGCCTGTCTGCGCCAAAGCTGCTGTGGAGCACTTTGATGGTAGTCGAGCCAGTTTAGTTTTCAACATGCCATGTGTGAAATGGAAATGCTCATTTTTGTTGTCAAACTCACAGGTAAAGAGTTTCAGGGCCGCAGGCTCAAGGTGTCAATGGCACGCCGTAAAACCCAGATGCCCATGCGCGATGGCATGATGGGCCGTGGAGGTAAGTCTACAGGCCATCTTTCCTGGCGGCCATTCGTTTTCCACATTGTGAACTTCATAGTGCCTTTTTGTAATTGTGCAAAACTGCCCCTTTAGGTATGATGAGCCGCGGAGGCGACCGTGGTGGATTCATGCCCCGAGGTGGCCCACGTGGCATGGGCCGAGGCGGACCCACAGGAGGCAACATGCAACAAAGGGCTGGAGACTGGGAGTGTCCTAATCCGTGAGTATTTTTTTAACACACTGGTGTAGTGTCCGAGCACTTTCTTCAATGTGTTTTATCTTCCAGGGGTTGTGGCAACCAAAACTTTGCCTGGAGGATGGAGTGCAACCAATGCAAAGCTCCCAAACCAGACGGCATGGGTGGTGGCCCTCCATTTCCTTCTGGAGGCGAAAGAGGCAGAGGTGGAATGGGAATGCGAGGAGGCAGAGGCATGGACCGCGGCGGGCCCTCAGGTGGTCCTGGAGGTTTCCGAGGAGGCTGGGGAGGCGATCGCGGTGGCTTCAGGGGAGGCGATCGCGGTGGCTTCAGGGGCCGTGGCGGCATGGACAGAGGCGGATTCCGTGGTTCCGGCCGTGGAGGACCACCCATGGGTGGCAGAGGAAGGGGAATGGGCCCACCAGGTGGCAAGATGGATATGAGGTACCACAAGAGCCAAAATAGTTAATAGATTCTAGTGCTACTGGTCTAAGAGCCTGAAAGCTCCTGTGACACCAGTTGATGAGTTGTGCTTTTTGTTGCTCTCTTTTAGGGACCATCGCCAGGAGCGCAGAGAGAGACCATATTGAAGTTCTTAAGCTTTCCTTTTATGGGAATGGTTTTTTAAGATGAGCATTTTTAATTTATGGTTCCATATTGTCACTTATAATAATGGCCTAAGGCATATTTTGGCAAAAAAAAGGGCTGCATTCTTAATCAGTCCATTCAATTCTAGACCCTGATATAAAATATATTAGTATTCGGTTCATATTTAGTTTTCTGGGTAAAATGACTTGGGCCACTATTTTAGGAAGGTGACAATATGTTGATCAAACTGCTTTCAAACATCCTGTGCGGTTTACACTTCCATTTTTACTTTGTTGTAATTTGTTTATATGCCACCTTATAATGTGCATGTCTCTTTTTTTTAAATGCAGGATAGTTTTTTTTCATTGTATCAACGCAGTATGTGTTGTAAATTTGCCTGCCCCTTTTCCTTAAAGATTTTGGGGAATAAACCTTTTATGGATAATATGCAGTCTTTTGGGTGTTTTTCTGTGGGGTGCCAAATATTACTTGAGTCCAGGGAGTTACACCAACAGTCACAGTAGATGGGACTGTTAACTGGAAAAAAAAGTACAGAACATAAAATGTTTGTCTAAATTTGAAAGTATTGTTACTCTATTTGATAGGCCTTGTCAAATTGTAGCGTGTTCTAATTTAGTGTAGCCCCAAGTGCTTTTTTTTGACGAAAGTAAACCTATTTGCTTGCTGCTCAACTCCAGCGTCTAATCATTGTACCAGAAGTTGGCGTAGTTTGTAGAAAGGTGAGACTTATTCAGCCAGCAGTAAACCTGAAGTTGTTTTTACCCGTCTTGATCCTAAACTATTGAGCACGTGAATCTTATTATGCCTGCAAACAAATTTGTTTTAAATTGCAAGTTTGTATAAGTTTCAAGCGTCATGGGAAGTAGTTCTCAATGATTAATGGACTTCTACGTACTCTTTACTGACAGTGGGTGATTCATCCAGGCCCAGAAAATGATCTCATCACGACTGCCACCCCTTTCTCTCTCTCGCTCTCTTTTTCTCTCTCGCTCTCTCTCTCTGCGCTTATGTTTAAACTGATAAACCACGAGAACACAAGCTGCTCCAGTGGAACAGACAAAATTTTTAGTTACAAAATATAAACTCATTTTCAAAAGGTGGTTACTGCAATTTTGTGAAAAGATGCTGGCTGCGTTAGAACTTAAAACTTGTTGGCAGTCTCCCTCCATGTGTTTTTGTAGTCTACCAACCATTATTTGTTTACAACCTCTTAAGGCCCCAAACAGGTGATGTTTTAGCTTTTTTTTTCTTTGCCAAAAGAACCTGATAATCAGGTTTTGCTGCCCAAACAGATGAACATTTTGATATGTGAAGAAACTTGTAAATAATATATAACAGTGAATCGTGAACTACTCTGCCTTCAGTGTGTTGACTAGACAGTTGGTTGGATGCACAGTCATCCGGTTAACACATCTTGCTGTTAATAAACTGTCCATCAATATTAATCACACACATACCCAAGACTGCTAAAGCTACACTGACAGCACCATACAATCGTTATTGAAGGTCATGCAGCTTGAGGAGAATTGCAGCAGGATGACAGTCCCATGATCTCAAGATGCCCCAGTCTCACTGTTTTTTTAGAAGCCACACAAAGGCTTCATTATAGTGAGTAAAAGCCAAGCGCGTGTACAGTATTTAAAAATATTGTGCTCATATTGTCTCAGATAAAATTGTCTGTTTAGCTGTTTTTCTTGGAATAATAAATTTGGTTTATTAAACGTTTGAAGTTCTAAATTACATGGCAGCAGGATAGAAGCATTGTGAAGCATCAACACTGAAGGTCAAGATGTAAGACGTAGTCAAACACTTAATGAGTCACTGCCCAAAATGTTTGCTGCAACATTAAGGCTGCTCCTACAACCTACAAATATGGTCTTTGTATCTCATACGTAAACCTTTTCAACAAAATTGTCGCTGAGATAAAAACAGAAATGGATCATTGCCTCTTATTCACACATTTCGAACAAGCGCTCCTGAAAATGGTTTGAAATAAATTATCTTTTCGAATTGTCCCCATCATAAAACCTGTATTACTTGTAAAATGTGTCACGCAAAACTTTACTAGTTACATTATTTATCTGCCATGCAAGAAGCAAACCACAAATGTTAAAACAACACCAACGGTACTTAATTTGATCATAAAAGTAGTGATGTGGTGCTGCTAGCTCGTTATTGATGCGGTCTATGGGGTTCAGAAAGTCACTGTGCACTTTTATTAACAAACCTGTTTTGATACAGAATACAAAATGTGTGCGTGTGTGTTTGAGTGCAAGTTAAACAAGTCTGTTAAAAAAAATAAACCTGTGCGAGTATTTAGTCATTTTTCTTGTTAAATACTGTAAAAAGGCAGCACAGGTTTGGATCTCAGAACTTTAAACGTGGAGTTTGCACATTCTCCCTCGTACCTGCTTTTGTTGAGTTGTTGAATTGGCTTTTAGCATGTTTAGCATGTCATGAACAACAGCAAATACGCCCCCTAAAGACAATGAGCGGCATATGCGATGACGTCACCACGCTTGAATTTTGAAGATGCAATGACGTTTTGTCTTTCATCTCTATGATCTTGCCAGAAATGCGGGAAAAGTCAAGTTTGTAGTTCAGTTCAGTTGACGGGAGCAACACATTTCGTTTCTTTGAGCGGGATATCCTGGAAGAAGAGCCGTTAAAATGTAAGTTGTCTGATTTGATGTCATTCTATTTGCGTCTAAAAGTAAGTTGAAAGTTGTTGCAAGGCTTCTATTGGTGGACGCATGTCCCGGTGACTATGGGGTTAAGTTCTCCTCCTCCTCCTTCTCCAGTTGATCCACATAATGGGATGTGCCACCGCGTCGCTCCGCTGCTTTAAGCCCCGCGGCAGGTCAACATATTGAACGCAGGAGGCGGCGCGACATGGGCCGAGTCTCTCCGTGGCGGTGCGTCGGCTCGCTGCGTCTCAGAGCTCTTCATTTTATCTTGGAGAAGACGCATTCACGGCCACACGTGGATGTTTGTCGGCCGGGAGGATCCGGCGGCCAGGGGGCGCGTTGACTGCTCTGAACAAGAAAACTGGCTTCGCTCGTTGAGAGCCATCCGGAACACGTATCCACGCGCCACGGCCACTCGGCATCCCGCTATGCCCGTGACAGCGGCGCAAAACCCGGCCTCTACTCGCCGCACATGCACGCCGGCATGGGTGCGTCCACACGCTTACAGCGCTTTATTTTGCAGATGAGGATTTGGTGCGCGGTTGCGCAATGAGGAGATCTGGAATCAAGTAAGACTTTTATCGATACAAAATCCGACAATATGGCCGATCAGAGCAACATCCAGTCCGCCGCCTCCAAAAGCATCCGGCCCTTTAAATCCAGCGAAGAGTACCTGTACGCAATGAAGGAGGACCTGGCGGAATGGCTGAACACCCTCTACGACCTGGACCTGAGCGCAGACACCTTCACGGATGGCCTGGAGACGGGCTGCGCCCTGTGTCGGCACGCCAACAACGTCAACCGAGCCGCCCAAGATTTCCAGCTGGAGTACCCCGAGGCGGCCCAGTCCATGAAGCTGCCCCGCAAAGACGTTGTCTTCCAGTCCCGCAATGTCAGCGCTGGCTCTTTCTTGGCTCGGGATAACGTGTCCAATTTCATCAGCTGGTGTCGTCGGGAGCTGTGGATCAAGGACGTGCTCATGTTCGAGACTAACGACCTGGTGGAGAGATGCAACGAGAAGAATTTCGTCCTGTGCCTGCTCGAGGTGGCGCGTCGCGGTGCTAAATTCGGCATGCTGGCCCCCATGCTCATCCAGCTGGAGGAGGAGATCGAGGAGGAGATCCGAGACCAGCAGGGTGGCCTACAGATGGACCCCCGGCCGCCAGAGGTGAAGAGTCCACCTGGCAGGTGTTTCGGACGCAGGGAGAGCAACCACAGCCTGGAAGACGAGCCTGAGCCGGAACCTTTCGTGTGGCCCCAGAAGAGAGTTTTGTGTGACATGAGGAATTTGGACGAGTTGGTAAGTCATCAGGGGCGTGTTTTTGATCATTCCCACTAACCCGATCGTGCCCCCAAACACACACATTTGCAAAGATTTTGAACATGCTTCATCAACTAAAAAGTTTGAATTTGATCAAATTGTCTCATTTCCTGAGCTCCACAAAGTTCTTATTACACAGGTCAGCTATTTTATTTCAGGGACCAAAGTAAATTTTGTCGATGATTCTTTTTGCGCTGACTCAGAATCGGCCCCCATTTTTTTCTGTTTTCATATTATTGTTATTGTTATTATTATTAATCATAATAATAATAATATGATCTGTAAAATAGTAATATAATGTAAGGCTTCGGTTCAGCCACAGGTGGAATTTTTATTTGGAATCATCAAAGCTTTAAATTACAACGCATGATAAAATCTGTGTTGCTGCAAGCTTTTGTAGGTCAAAATTAAAAACTGCAAATACAAATATTTCAAAAACATCATGTCCCAAAAACAAACAAACAAACAAAAAACTCAACAATTTTAAATCAACATATAAAAAACATTTAGGGACCCATAAAGCCATCTCTGATTTTAATTAGCTGTTGACCAGTGTTATCTTACAGGTGCGTCATCTCAACTAAGGACATCAATCAATATTTCATATAGTTTACAATTTCGACCACTTTAACCCGCTTATCTTCATAATAAAAAGCTTCAGTTGTCTCTCTCTCGACTTCATCTCTATTGCATCCTCCTCAGCTGACGCTGATAGCAACACTACTGCAGTTAGCAACAATGTGTTGCTCTTGCTGTTGTTGGTTACGCACATTTGGTGACATGGTGAAAATGGTTGAAAGCTTTTGATGAAAAATTGTTTTTCTCTCTCCTGCACTTCTCCACTGGGATAATGTTGTTTTAATTTGTTTGTTTTGCTAAAGGTTTCCCACTTCCTATATCAAGCCTGCACATCCAGAGGTGGGCTTGTCCTTTGCATTAGAAGGGATGGGGATCTCTCAAAACGATCATGATAAACTGAATAATTACGGTTTGTTTTTATTTAAGCTAAAATAGTAATTGCTTTCAAGCATTCGTTTTTATGAGTTGTGTGTGGGTCCAGGAAAACTAGGGGCCCCAATCAATTGCTCGTATTTGCCTAATGATGAGTCCACCCCAGTAAGTTACCACCTATACCGTGTAAAACGGGCACGTACTACTGCGCTTATAGAGTATTTTCTACATGTCACTAGTCATCCAAAACTGTGCACTAGTTGACCACTGACTGTGTCTTGTGAAATAAAATTGTACTACTCAATAGCTGGTGTTTCACTCAGAGCACGTCAACAAATGCGCAGTTTTGCCTTACTAGTAACAGTTGTTTTCCTAGTGCACCCGTAATCAATCTACCAATGTGCCCCGTTTTCCTCTAATAGTGTGCAGAATTGTCTTACTTGTGAGCACAAAGAGAGTACTAGTACATGGACAATTCAGTGCACTAATTGGATATCAAATGGATGCTCAAATGGCTCACCATGGGTGGGTCAAATTTTGCCTGCCATATGGTAGTTATAAATTCCTTCAGAGCTTTTGTTATGGTTGTGAAAACTGTCAGGGGCATAACAAAAAACGTTTTGAGCCTGAAAATCATTTTTGGATTTAAAATAAGTGAGGGCACCGATCGGCCTGAATCGAATTGTTTAACTTCGAAATATATCGAGATATGTATGGAATGTGCTTTTAATGGAGCGATATAGCTTGTATTTAAAATGACAACCAAGAAGTCATTGCATCATACTTTCTGAAACGGAGCTGCTACATATCAAATTGAGTCGAACTGTAATCCCACTGAGTCAAGCCAAATACAATCGTTCCACTTTCTAATCAAACCGCCTTTGAATCGTTTCGTACCCCCATATCGGAAACCTAATCTAATCTTTTTTTTTTTTTTGTGGAGAGATACAAACCCCTAACATAAATGTTGACTCACGTCATACCACCAAATTTGCCACCGCATTTGATTGTAATTAGCATTTTTAAAAACAATTTGAATCAGAAGTCATGCATGGAAAACAGTGGCTACCAGATATTTTCGTTTTGAACAATTTTCCAGTTTTTGTTAAAAAGGGATTAGATGTAAATAGATGCTTGTTGTTCTGGTTAAAGTCAAGAAAAATGTAATTTAGGTATAGATTTTCTGCCAAAATGAAAGGAACAAATGCATGTAGCAAGTTACATGAAGCACACGTTTTAGCTCTTTAATTGCCCCCCAGCTTTGTGTTTTCAGATAGCAATCAGTTCCCAGTTATTGTTATACAAAGTGTTATTCTCCAAATTTTGCAGATTGCTGCAATTCTATATCCCATAACCCCATATGAGGGGTCACACACAAACGCACTATCGGGAGTGGAAGGCGGTCTCCAAGTCCCCATTCACAGCGAAAAAAAATGACCAGTTTCCCAGATTGTAAAGATGTACCTTCTGTTTCGTCAAAACACATTGCTCGTTCTCTCCTTGGAAAGGACAGAGGAGAAAAACATCAAATGTGGTTGAATTTCATCTGTAGAAATGCTGACTCTGACTTAATGACATGTTATTGGTGTCCCTAATGTTGATGCCAGTGAGCGTTTTTCTCCCACACAAGCATGTGACAAGTGAAGCATATCCAAGCATATTAGGTAGCATGTCAGTGTTTTTTGTGTTACGGTCGTGCGAGAGGCGCATTACATTCCTTCTCACCTGAAGGGTTAGTTTGTGTATGACGGCTAAACTCCCACAAGATGTGAGAGATGTGGTCAAAGTTTGTTTGGATGACATTTCTTGTCATTGGAGTGTCAAGGCAACCTTTTGGTAGTCAGAATCATCTCTTCTATCGTACTAACTTTGGGTGCCACTCGCAAATCGGGAAGTTTGTGTTTTATGTTCAACCATTTCCCTGTAGTCAATGTGCACAGTGTTTGCTTCAAAGACATTTCCCTTCCTGTCATTGTGGTTAAACCTGTTGACCTCTTCCCAGGGCACACGCGAGATAGGCAAAAATCTTGTTAGAAGCGAAGCTAATGAGCAGGCAGACAGCGCAGCACTACACACGCTTGAGGGTGAAGTTGATGTTTGCGCATTGATGAGCTGAACAATGTGGCTCTTTGACACTAAAACGATGACAGCAAAGAGAAGAAGCTTTGAGGGAAGAAGGAGGGGGCTCGACAGTCATGCCGGTCAGACAGCAGAGCAGAGCGCTCGCTTCTGACGTGGCCTCTGTGGACAGACTTTGTGAGCTTGTTGAGGAGGATGTGTCCAGACTGTACACACTCATATGACTGAGGATTATACAACTCCACTTTTAGGACAAAGTGTGATTTTTTTATTATTCAAACAGAGAAACCTTTTTGGGATCTTGAAGTGTTTGGCTTGATTCGCCCCAATGCTTTCAGAGAAGCGCATATTAGATTGTTTTAATCATATTCCTATTTTGTTTTCCCAGTTGAGGCGGTTCATTTAGTCAGCTGTGAACACAGCAAATGGAACTTGGGTGTGGGCAAATATAACCAGTCTTAAGTAAAGTGAGCATACAGTCAGGATGGGACAGTACCGTACAGGTAACCAACTTTATGGTAAATACCTTGGTAGTTTCTTAAAAAATATATATATATATTTTACCCGTCACCCAAAACTGCATTTTGTAACGCACTCAATAACATAACTTATTTCATTTTAGCAATTTACCACAATTCTTTCAAATGGTAAGATGCCTCTTAATCCTTGACTACATAGTCGTAAAAATTGGCATCATTTTAAAAGCAATTATCTTTCAAACTACTGAGTTTACCCCAATAAAATTGTACAGTTTAGGCATTGATACATCATGGGGGCTACTTTGGTAGACAGCACCTATGGCGTAATGGCGTAAAAACAGGTGCATCTTCATTTTAATTCCAGGGCAAGTCTAGTTTTAGCGTTTATGACTTTGGTAGACCGCGCTGCGCCTGAATCAGCATTGTGGCGTATTCTAATGCACACTCCAGTGCATCTGGAAATTTGGTGACCAAAAGTAGACAAGACTTTAGACTCGCTAAAAGTAGGTCTAAGTTGTGGCGCATGTCGTATAGCGCCTTTTGGTGGATTTGATTTGGGCGTTGGCAGACAGATTCTGAGCTCCTTCAAATGCATCAGCATCAGGAACGGGAGCTTCTGTAGTTTATCTGTATAAATCAAGGACTGTAAAAAAATATCAAGGACTGTGAACGCCTCGACCGCCCTCATTTTAAAAGAAATGAAGGGAGCCGCTTCCATTGGCCGGTAGTTAGCTGTGTTCTCACGGTGGCGCAAAATGGCACAAAAGTGCTCTTCCACCTGTACAAGTCTTAGAAAATACCAAAAGAAAGAAATCTCCACGCATGCATACAGTTAGACTGCAGTTTGCGCTAGACTTGCGCTGGGCACAAAAATAGGGCCTCCTAGATTTTTTTCATGCACCCATTTCATAAGAGGTCAGTCTGTGCATCGCATATGACATGCGCTGCACAGTCTTGGGTGACTGTGCGTGACTCAACCTGAAAACACAACAAAAATAAAACATTAAACAATACATTTCTGTTTTTTATACATTTTATAAAAGTTTGATGTTATTTCAACACACTCACACACACACACACAGTATTTTTTTCTTTTTTTTTCCATTTCCCTGCACCCCCCTCGTGGTTGACTTGGGACCAGTTGACTGGGATTGACTTTGGCTGACTTGGACCATACAGAAGGGATAAATTTGGCCCAATGTGTGGAGTCCACTTAATTCTGGCACAATTCGGTGGCTTTCCACTCCAACTGGCAAATAAGAAGAATCAGGTTTGGTCATAAATTTGACAAAGCTGGCGTGTTGACAAAACTGTAATTTACCAATTTCTGCACACGGTTGAGGGACACTCTAAGGCGCAAATGTTGTTTTGAACTAAAACAAGAGATAAAAAAATCTTGTTCATTTACATGTCAATGGCATTATGGTGCTTGGAAGTTTTAGAAAACATTACGCACGTTATTACCATCACCATCTAAATTTAAAAAATGACAGTTTGTAAACAGTACATGTGCCTGCTTGTTCAGTCTGGGCGTGTACGAGTACATCACAATCAAAATAAAAACGATGGTACTCATTGCTGTAATCACTGCGAAGTTTATACCACATCAAATCTAAAATATCATTTTGCTTGTATTGTTAACTACTGGCATGGCACACAAATTTTGGTATTTTCAGTTATTTCTTCCTAGGCCCTGTACGAACATCATTTTGATGACGTTGTTGTCTGTATGTGAAACATTTGAAAAGGCTGTTGTGTAAACATACCTCAAGTGTGTTTGCAATGCATGACGCAGTCCAAGAGATGTCTGGTGTCACGCATTATGGTAATCTTTGTTGTTTTGATGGGGCTCGCAAATTTATCCTGCACATTATTTGGGGGCTTGCTTTTGTGTTTGTATTAAAAGTCACAGCCTGCCTTGAGATTACTGTTCCATAAATACTGGAAACATCATTGTGTTTAGTCATGTCTCTCAGAGAAGGGAAAGTTGCGGAGCTAAATTTTATTGGTCCACAGCTGTTGTGGCTTCTGCGTGCCATCATGCTAAGTTCCTGCATGAAGCAGTATAGCGAGCAATTCACTCCTTCCTTATTGACTTTTGTTTCCCTTTAGCCATTGATTTCTAATAATACAGCATTGGCATCACGTTTGCAAAGCTAGGACATGTCCGGTTTACTTTCCTGGTTCCTGCCACTTGCACATTTGCACCATTGTTGTTCATCGGTCATATGCTGACGCCTTTGCCCTTACTCATCTCACCGTGGGACCGCTTTACACTTAAAGTTAAGGAAGTAACCAGGCACTCATTTCCTTGATCAGAACTTGAGTCAGTGGCACGTGCGTCAGTACTTCTGTAAAGGCAATAGAATATCAGCGACATCATTGGAATACTCATAAAAACAATTCATCTCCATATGGATGCATTTATAGACTTTGTCACCACTCTGTATGTCCATTTACCGTTTATCCTCTGCCTTCGGGATTTTATCATCTCTCCACTCGAGAGATTATGACAGTGACGCCAAATTCATATACATTCCACTGTATACATCTCAGTATTGTACATTTTCTAGGTTGCTGTTAGGCCTTGAGCTACTCATATAGGTAGTGCAATGGCTGTAATTAAAAAAGAAAAAAACCCTATCTCTAATGGACATTCATATTGTTCCTATGCCGCGTGTATATAATCTGAAGACAAAACACCGTCCTCTTGCCATATTTCCAACTGGTTCATCTTTTTCCACACCCGAGGCTTCAGCACTAGTTCCTACATTCCCTTCCCCCACCTCTCGTTGCCAGATGAAGCTAAGAAACAGTACAGTATGTCTTGTGGTAAATGAATAGACTGCCGCTGCTGACAGCAAGCTAACTAAATGCTGTCATTTCAATCAAAGTCTTTGTTTGGATGGAGATGGGAGCAGAGGTCAGGGTGAGGATGAGAGAATATACTGTGACCTTTATGGGCCTCATTTCACATATGCTCAAGCTCATGCATTGAGAAAATTCAAAAACAAAAAGCATGCTAGACAAAGGAGCGGGTGCCCCGAGTGACTTTACTGTACACTCGGCTAAACGTGACTGCAGTGGATGCTGCTCTAAGAGGGAAGAGCTACAGTAGAGCGCAAGAAAAGTAGGTCATTCCTGCCTTGCATTGGGTCACACGCTTTGCTGAGAGAGCGTAGCATCACTCACTGCTTCTGTCTCCATTGTCACATGCTCGCATGGCTTTAAGGTGTCACCCGTTTTAGTTCTTTTTGCCCCTGGGAACTTTGCACAGTGCCCAACGTGTCCGTCCCCTTGGCTGTGAGAAACAACTGACTTAATTGGCATGTTATCTGTTTTATGGCTCCTTATAAAAGCATTTCATGATATCGGCTGCTTCTCCGCATGATTGGTGTTTAATTACATGTTTATCTGAGCGGGCTTCTATCCGCGTGTGGTTATTTTCTGCACCTGCCTGCAGCGTCTTCAAGTAGGTCTCAGGTGGCTACTGCACAGAATGATACCATTGATTCCTCCAATCTGACTTTGTATGTGAAAACATTCCACTAATTTGATTTAATAAGGAAATATTTTCTGGGAATGTGGACAAATCAATGACATCTTCAAAACTTTGGAGGTAAAAATAACAATTTAAGCCTAGATAAGCTCACATTACAACTAACAGTGGAAAATAAGTTTTGTGACATTTAAATAGATAAATTGTTGATTTGGGGTTGGACGTACCTGTTAAACCATGTATGTGTGGAGATAATTGTTTAAAAAAAATCACAATTTATGTTACTTTAAATATTATTCATTGACTTATATGGCTAAGTACATGTGTGAAATTTTTCAATCTGTTATTACTTTCCATTTAATGTCCTAATATATTCCATATTTCTGTTTCTGCCCTGATATTTAATTTTTTTTTTACCAGCATTTGAGTTGTTCAACTGTTCTCTTCTAGTTCAGTAGAAAGAAAAAGAACAGAAACTTGTATTCATAGTCATTGGTCACCAGTATGTTGTGCATACTGCCATATCAGTAGTCTCATGCACGACTTATATAACGTGTGTTCTGTCCCTCCCTGTGATTGACTCACAGACATCGAATAATGGAAATGCCTCCTGTAAATTCCTGTGGAGGGAGTTTCTATAATCTCCACTTTTTATCGTTGAAGTTTGGTAATAATTATCCCTTGTATAACAATCCCGCGATGAGCTCGTGTTCTTGCACGCAAGCACACCTATGTTTGTAAAAAGCACTAAACCAACATAGATTGTTGACTCCTGCTCCTTATTTGTACAAAACTTTCCGAGTAAAGTAGAGCTGTACACGTGTGAAGAAAACATGGAAGAGCGTGCAAAATCTTGAATCCTTCCCCTCCCATTTCCCCTGTTCAATGTCCCTGAGGGGAAGGCTCAGCCCTCAGTATCAGTCTATCTCTGCCACGAATGCTCCTTCATGTGTTTGCAGGTCAGGAAGGCAAGGAATGAAGGCGTTTTGACTCAGTACAGATACGACTTGTCGCAGATATGACATGTTATTCCAGTTCGGCCATAACGAAAAGCTAAACGGTTGTCAGTGCAGATCTCTTCATAAAAAAATAAAAAGGTTGTCAATCTGTTTTTGCATCAAGACATTCCTGACTTAGGATAGTAGGTGGCGTCTTGCGGATCGTTCAGTTTTTCTCCTTTTTTTTTCTTGCGTTGAACATCTGCACATCATACGCCAAGCATCTCATGTGACCAGCATTCATTTATAATTCATCCATCAGTTTTGCACCCCCTTCAGGCACCTCTTCCCAATATTTCCCACCTGACCTTGTCTTTCTCCTCCCCCTCTAGCTGGTTGTGGTGTGGAAGATGTTGTGTGTGCCTTGTGTGTGCATGAACTGTCGGTACAGCAACGGCTTGGGAAGAACACACATTTCTTTTTAAGAGAATAATGCTTAAACACATGGGAGGGCCATAAGCCTTTGGAATAAAATATGTGACCTCATGAAGCTGAACAGCTGAGAGCAAAGAATGAAAAAAAATATGGCAAACTGAACCATTGAAAAGGGAAGGCTGTGTGTGTGTGTGTGTGTCTGTTACCATGGAAATGGTTCCATTAACTCACAGGCTGGGGTTTTTCCAAACAGGGCTACTCACAAATTGAAAATCGCAGTGACAGAGCAGACAGAAAGAGGGCAGGCGCATACATACTCTGAAGCAATGTAAGCAAACAAAGCACAGCAAATGTGGTGGCGACTGAGCCAGGTGGGAGGCGGCATCCCAGTTGTGATTTAATTTTTGGAGGAGGCTTCCCCTAAAGGAAATAAGAATCTCCTCAACACACCAAGTGAAGGTTGCACTTGTGCACGGCAACGTCAATGTCGAAAAGATGCGAGCTCTTAATATGATGATGCTAGCGTCTGAATCAAAGTTTAATCTCATATACTTGCAATTATCCTCTCCTATGTCAACGCATCGCCAAGGTATAATACGAAGGCCCTCGTAGATCGGACTACTACGACGACTACCGCACTGTAAAAAAAAACATGTTGGAACAACTCTAAAATATGAATTATCTCCATTTATGGTGACAATGTTAGCAAGCTAGTTGTTTGGTCCAAAGCAATTTGCTGAGTTATTTTTTTTTTTTTTGGTAAACTCATATTCCTTTGGTGTGATGTGCGGAAAAAAAATATTTTCCCAACAGCGTGAAACTTCAAATATTTGTTGCCTTGAAATTTTGAGTTTACTCAAGTTTTTTGTAGTGTTTTAACTTGTCAAAAAAAGCGAGAAAAAGAAGTAAATGCTGATCTCTTATGAATGTCAGTCTTCTTACCTCATGTAACCTCACTAATCAAATTATATCCACATGGATTTTTTTTTTTTGTTTCTTACTATTAACTTAAGTTATTGCTTCTCTCGTGACTTGTGTATTTGCAATGTAATGATTTTCCACTCGACACACTCAGAGAAAAGTTATTTCAATCATGTTCGTTTGCTAGTTGTATGTTCTTTAATGCAACAAGATCCGGCACACTTGTTTGAGACGGATACCAATAACAACATGTGAGTTGTCCAATCCTGAGAGAGCCCAGGGCTTTGTAGCACAGGCAGATCTCACTCCACCCTGCAGTATGTCTGACTCCAGTTGCCTAATAAGCAGCCCCAACCACAGCAAGGGCGCTGGCTCGTGATCACAATTCAAAATCCAGCTGGCGGCGCTTGGCCTGCTGACATCATCATCATCACCACCACCCCCTCTTCTACCGCTCTGGTTTGTGGGCTCCTTCCTTACCATCGCTTGATGTTGCAACTGCCAGAAACAATGTCACATAGGACAGAGAGTCTTCATCGGCATGTCTGCGTTTTTATTTTTAACCAAAATCAACTTGAGAAATAAGGCAAGGAAGTGCTTCTTAAGTTGTAAGAGAAATGAGTGGATCACTCTATCACCTTGGAGATGCTAAGAGTGGAGTTGGCATGGAAATGACACACACTCCAATTGCACATCACGCAAACTTCTTGTGTAGGTGACTCTCTGCAAAGGTCACAATTACAGACACATGACTAAGCATGACCTCATATTGGCTTTATAGACATGTGGAATAGGAATAGGTCAATGGAGATCTTCACTAATGTGTGTGTGTTGTGTTCCTCTCAGGTCCGTGAGATTCTGGGCCGGTGTTCCTGTCCCGCTCAGTTTCCTATGATCAAGGTGTCGGAAGGAAAATACAAAGTGGGAGACTCCAGTGCACTGATCTTCATAAGGGTATGTCCATCAAATCTTGTCTGCTTCAACTACATGTATAATTATATTTAATTATATGTTCCTATAACGGGTACAGTTAAAAATGTGACTCTGGGGATATTTAATTGCTTTATATGCTTTATACTTGACGAACTTGTTCTCTATTGTTGCACACATTCTGTATACAGCAACAAGTTAACAAGAGGCTTGATGTCATGAGCTGGATTGATCATGTAGTTTACCATTATTATTATGCTCTTTTGAGGTCTGTTGAAATTGCATCATCACATATGGTGGTAGTTTAAGTTATTCAAGCTGTATGTCGGAGGAAAAATAGAGGGCTGTTTCAGCATGTTAAGAGCAAAGCTGCTTTTTTTTTTTTTTTTTTTTTAACGTCACAGTTTGAAAGTGTAAGCGCAGTGCATTGGAACACAATTTACTCCAAGATGCTGATCAACCACCGACGGGGTTACTTTTTTTTTTCCATAAGGAACAATCAAACCTAATTCCTTTGTAGAGATTGGCCTCATTAAACATTTTTTTTAACTTATTTTTTTTTGACACAACTTTACCATTTTCAAATTTTACACAGGTGTAAAAAGTAGTTTCTTCGGGTATATTAAATTGTTGCCAAAAAAATCACAAAATCAATCTTACACTTTGATGATGCATGCTTGAGTCATCATACATAGTGGGAAGGACGGCTCTCTTGATTCAAATGACTTCATACAGGCAATTATTGCTCCCTTAGCAGTCACAAAAGTGGAAACGATAAATATCCAAGTCCATTCACTTTTTTAGCACTTTAAAACCACTATTCTGTACATAAAGAAAAAATTTAAAATGAAATGTAAAACATACAGCAATTGATTAAAAAATAACATAACAATAACAGGAAAAAATAACAATAAATAAATGACTCTAAAATAAGGGCACAAGCTCATGCTATGCTAGTGAAATCGATTTGAAGGCAGGTTTTAAAAATGGACAGCAAGTTTGCTTGTCTGATGTGCACTGGGAGATCATTCCATAGTTTGATAGCAGCAATAGAAAAAGTTCTACCCCTCTGATCTTCATTTTAATCTTTGACCTTAATGACATTTTACAGTATGTCAGTGCGTGCCTGGCAGGTGAGTCTCTTCACATGAAGACCAAATTAGGCTAAATTTGTGATGCACATTTGATTGTTCTTTTCATTATTGATTTACTGTCATTTCAATCATATTGTCCTGCTCTGCCAGGACTGATATGTTCCACGTTTGTTTTTAGACTGTACTGCCCAATTTGTGTAGCACAGTATCCTATATAGTTTTATTTTTCTAGACATCATTGGTACCAACAAGAAATACATTTAAATAAAAAACAAAACGTCCTCCAGTCTGATCTCTCTTGCATGGGGCCAAGCAAGATGATGACTCTTGGATTTTTCTGTCAATTTAAAAACAGTTAGCGAATCTTGGAGTCTCACTGTATGCATAGATTGCACACTGTGTTGACTGTTTTGAAAGCATTTGTCTGGCCCACTCCCAGAAGTGTACTTTTTCCCAGGGAGACGCAAATAGAGCTTTAGGTCATTTCCTGCATTGGCCTTTATCTCGGTAGTATTTTGTGCAAGCAGCACTGTTTGTCTCAGTTTCAGATTAGGAGTTGCCACGACACCCGCATCAAACCTCACAGGACTGGGTGGGGAGACTGCTGGGCAGTATTGATTCGGTCTCGCTTACCTAAATGGTGCCCCTGCCAGATTAATGGCCTCTTTGGGTGGTGTACCAAATTGTGAGCATTTACAGGCTACATCGGCCCCACTGTCACTGTCGATACACATTTCACTCTGTGGCTCCATCTTGTCACTATACAGTATACCCTTCACAGTGGAAATGCAGAATTGGAAAGTATTTCAGTCCTTTAAAGATCTAGATTGAACATGAATTGCACTCTTCACACACTGGATTAAGCACATCTGCACATTTCAGAATTATGCATACTAAATAATATGTATGAAAGATGAACATTATATTACACCATATGAAAAGCGCTTTGTTTTAGTTCCAGCTGTTGTGAAATGTGCTGATATAAATAAAGTTGTATTGTATTGTATTTTTACAGAATTGTTTAGAAACACGGGAGACACTACATAGTACAAACAAATTGCAGTTCTACACCATGCACTGCAACTGTAATATTAAATAAAAAATAATCACATCAAACTAATTTCTCTTTGAGCATCATATTTGGTGTAAGTGCAGAATAATTGATCCAGATCTTTCATTAGATCTCATCAGACTGTTCAAAGTTACCTAATATTGTGAATGGTTATGTTGTTATCACGTTTTGCTCTAAGTCTCGCGGGTAAATACACATTTGCTGTACTAGTCTACATTAATTACCACAACTGCCATATTAGTATAATTTCTTGATGGCATGAAATTGACCAAGTGGCACATATGGATGCTGTGTTTCCACTATTTATGTTGTCGGGTATGCATGTGAGTTTGTGTGTGCTCATCTGCCATTCTGGGAGCGTTTCACTTGTCAGATTAGTTCTCTTCACACTGTCTCCGCCCTCTCATGGTTCCTCTCTGAGGATGGCAGTGATTATGCATATGCCCAAACAGCCATACAAGTGTGGCCAACACGCCTCTTTTATTCTACGGAGAAGAGGAAGCTGCAGCCGCTTTGAACGCCAAAAAACCTATTCAGCAGCTAAAGCTTTGTCAAGGGTGTTGGGGCTGAACAAGGCCACGGAACAGATAAACTAAATGAGCAATTGATCCATTTGGACAGAGGGGTAGTTCATCATGTTTCTTTTCCTTGAGGGAGGCCACTTTTACTGAGAAAGGCCTGCTTTCAGTCATGAATATAGGATTTTGTCAACAAGACGAGAGAGGAAATTGCTTCAGCGCATGCATTTATTAAGATGCTGTTGCCATGGAAACAGGGATTGAGTGTCTCTAGCCTCAGCAACTAAGGCAGCAAAGCAAAGTGGAAGATGGCCCTAGAACATCTTTTCAGCCAGCTTTTGGGATCTAGAAATAAATATATGATATAAATTTTATGATGACAAAGAGATTATTAGAGATGCTGATAACTGCAACTACACACAAAGAGAAAATAGAGTGTGTTGTTGAATAATGTAATAGATGCTTTGGCATGGGACACTGTAAATCTGCTCAGATGCTTGTTTCATATCTACTGACTGTTTCATCACTCAGTCTTTCTAATATTTTTTTTCTGGCACTTAAGTATTAAGTGATTAAGTGATTCTTTTTATGGCTCACTTTATGGAAAGGTAATCCATGCTGTGTTACCCCCCCCCCACTCACACACACACACTCCCCCCGGAAATTGACATTATTTGAACTATGATTATCTGATTAAGTACTTGTACCAGGCAAACAAAATTAAATAAATTATTAAAATTCCAACAACATATTCACATGGATGTAGAGTTTCTAACCCATTCCATAAAGCCTCACAAATGTTCAGTATGTGCACCGCCTATCTATCTAACGTCGTGTTTATTATTTTTTTTTTTTTGTGCCTGTTGGTGTGTTTTTCAGAAATTTCATCGAAAATGCACACTTCCCATTGTTGTTCGAATGTTTATGAGCGTATTCATATAAAATGGCTTTTCATTACAAATGAATGTCATTCTTCAGCTTGGGGGAACAAAAAAGAAAAGGCAAACATGAAACAAAATTACACTGAAGATTAAACTTGGTTTTTACACATTTATTTTAAATTTGAGAAGTTGATTTTATTTTACAAGACTATACTATATCAATTTATATCACATTTTCTAGAGCACATGACATAATCTGCTCCAGGCTTAAACCATTGCCCTCGTAAAATCTTGATATCTTGAAGGTCTTGTACTGGAATTTTTTGTGACATTTAAATATCATGCGAGTCTAATTACACTTTGCACAGTTAATGAAATACACATTGAAACAATTTTTTGACCTTTAATCTATTCCACTGTATTCATTTTTATTTTTAATATGTAACCTGCCTAATAGCCCAAGACAGCTGGGATAGGTTCGGGCATGTCCACGACCCTCGTGAGGATAAGCGGATCAGATAATGGATGGATATATACCTTGGCACCTAAGTGAGAAATAATAACTGTTGTAGATGTACTCGAGTAAACATCAAAATCTGAGAAAGTAACTAAACAACTTAGGTAGTCGTATCAGACAACCAGTGAAGCTGTCCCCAGCCTGAAGCCAAGTCAGTTGAGAGTAAGCAGTTTATGCTCTGACAGAGATAAGCAGATCAGCTGTTTTGACGCATCATCAGGCAGGAGTGGAGCAGAGTGAGCCAGATGAAGAGACTAGTGGATTGACGAGAACGTATTATAGAGAAGGTGGGGTCAGACGGAGGCGCACATCCCATGTCTGTGGCCTCTCCCTGAGCACAATTTGGGACCTGGTGATTAGGTGTCGTGCCACATGTGATGAGCCCAAAAATACATTTTGTGCCGGGATAAAGGGATGGGCCCAACCTCGGAGACCCAGGTACGTCATTTTAAAACATGTGGCTGCCAGCACCTATTACACAACACAAGGCGGGGCGGTGCATCACATCAGGCAGAGTGTGCTGCTTCAGTGAGGACAGTGTCTGCCTGCAGGGAGTGTGGCTCTTTGCTCCGATATTGTGGATGCGTGTGCCTCAGAGAGCAGAGGAGAGTAGAAAGTGACATATCCACGACCCCCCACCGCCACCCCCCCCGTTAGGGACAACCCCTCCTTTCCTTGCTCCTCTCTCCGACAACAAAATTTCCTGAGAGGACAGCAGGGGGTGAGTTGTTACCATGCTAATTTCACCACGCTACCCTCTGAGGGAATACCAAACGAGGCGAATGCAAAAGGCCGAAATGAAAGTCTTTATAGCGCAATGGCTCTTTATTATGCTACCTTTTCTGTTAAATTGTGAGTTGGCATGGCAATGAACAGCCCTCTTAATGGTAGCAGCTGGGCGTGATGGAGGAGAAAGGGGCAGTTGTGGGGGAGGGCGAAATAGAGGGGCATCTAGGTGTTATGTAACATTTTCGGCAAGCTGTCCCACTTGTAGAATTTCCAAATCCATCGGCTGTTGTGCTGCAATACATGCAAAATATTCCTCTATTTATTTTTCATTTCCATAAATGGTTATGTGATTGTTTGTTTCTTTGCTAAAAATGTGTTTTCTGCTTTTTCCCTTCAGGTCCTTCGTACCCATGTGATGGTGCGTGTTGGAGGGGGCTGGGACACATTAGAACACTATTTGGACAAGCATGACCCATGTCGCTGTGCTGCCTTTGGTGAGCTCACCTGCTTTTGCTCGTCGATTCCTTTTCCGACAGTATGTAGTTGCATCTTGTTTGAATTGAATCGCATCTGATTTTTAGGTTATAAACAAATCCGCAATGGTGAGCTGTGTTCAAATAACGTGTGGACACCGTAAGGGTCAGACGTGAGGAAAATCAAAATGTATCCATTTGATATTCAGCTTTGTGTGTACACCTTTTATTTCATTTTGACCTCTGACTCATTGGATGTTAACCACGAAATGAACACATTCATCCTGGTTTGTAATGGAAAATGTGCTTTCACCTCTACCACTACCTGAAAGTACCTCAATTTAATATTGCAATAACTCGTTAGAAGCAGGTCCAGACTGTTTCTGAAGTAGTGATGTCATTGAGTTCCGTACAACAAATGCAAGCTGCAATTACTTTTAGTCAGTGTTGTATAGCTAACAACCTAGGTCACATCTTGATCCCATAAGCAAAATATTTGCCTTCCTTTTGATATCCAAAAATTTTATTTCAGTTCTTTGTTATTAAACCACTTTCACTTGTCACCCTGCAGCCCATCGGTACCATCAAGCCAAGGCCAGTGGCCAAAGTCAGGGAGGCCAGAGTAAGTCCTCGAGTGCACATTCTTCCCGCTCTACAAGTCCTGGTCCACACTGGCGAAACGAAGGCATGGCACCTTACAAACCACCTGACAGACGCTCGCTGGAGCCCTCATCCACACCTTGTGCCTCTACCGCTTCCACAAGGCCAAGCCACCCTCAGAACTCCTCTGTTCCTGCTGAAACGGAACCCCGTGCTGGTCTACCACGGCCACCCAGAGATCGTTCGGAACCTCGAGCTTTCAACCCGCTGAGGTAAGTGTGCGTGTCTATAAAGTGTGGATTAAAGTGCTTTCACGATACAGAAGTAATCGTTCTAAGGTCATCTTTTGCCACTTGTTCTTTTGTGCCACCTGGCAGGGCAGACAGAGAAGAAAAAGAATTTAACATATGCACAACAAGTGCAAATGCCAGGAAACAGATTAGATTAGACCAGGACAGATTTATCTAATCTCAGGTGACATTGCCTTGCCTTGATAAATCCGCCTCACCCAGCCGCTCTTTACCACCTTCTAGTGGAGAACATTCAACAACACCCTCTTCTTCACTTGTCATTTCTCTCACTTATAAGTGAACATGAAAGATGACCTGATCATTTCCGATCGTGCCTGACTGGAACAAAAAAACTCTGATGTACTTCAGAATTTGCATCTTCTTGATTGAATAATAGTGACAAAGCCAGATTAGCAGCATCGTCCGCTGCCTGTCTGCTGCGTGTAAAGAGAAGTAGGTTTATACATTTGGTTTCATTCATACTTTCCTCATATATCTGTGGGAAAGTAATATTATGGCCATCGCATGTGTTTATTTTGGCATTAGGCCAATGTTCTGTATTTAGAAATGACGCTCAGGAGATGTCAAGTGCTGAGCACATTCAAATTAACTTTGAATGGGCATTGGATTCCAGACTAGAGAAATTGTAATCAGCCAACTATCCCTTGACAACTGTTGAAAGCCAACTAAGGAACTAGGTCAACAGGTGGACTGGCTTTCTGCAATTAATTACCAAGTTTGGACTCACATTCCTATAGGTGATTAAGTTGGTATTCTAAAGCAATCATCAGTGATAAGTAAATTATAAAGAGAAAATTATATAGACTGCATATTAGATCACGGAAACACAATAACAAATAAATGAGAACAGAATGGAAATAAACATTTTGGTTTGTTACTTGTCTGTTTCTGATCATGAACAGATGAGACATCGGCAAAATACAGATGATGTTCAAGATGTGCATACACTTGCAAGTACAGCACAGTCTTTATACATAAACCTTTACTTACTTCCTCCGCTAAGTGAACGATAAGAGCTGATTATACAGTCAGACTGGATAGTCCCACCGGTGCATTATAGTGGAACAGTGCCTAATTGAGAAATAGCAGTACCGTGTGTTTAGTTTTAATCCTCCCACTTGTTCTCATCCTGACTGTAATCCCCCCCTGGCCGTCACAGCCCACTGTACGGAGAAGCACTGAGCTTTGGGTCACTTAGACATTCTCGCGTCAGTCAGGTTGTCACAAATGATTCTCTATTAGGGAACGTTGTGAAATACGTCATTTCAGAAGTTGCTGTGATGCAGATGTGTTGCGTCGTTGAAAGATGACTCAGGGAAAACAATGATGAAACAAATGTATGAGTAGTAAACAGCTTATGTGTTTTTGAAATTGAAATGCCTCTCCCCTTGGCATGTTTCAGGAATAGGGAGACAATGTTGCCGGTGGCCAGACGTCTTTCTGGAGATAGTGACTCTTCCACAGCGTCCTCCAAAGGAGGAGGAGGAGGAGGACGTCTCTCTCTTAGTGGGACATCACACCGCTCTAGTGAGGAGGTCGTCTTACTTGTCAATCGCAAGGAGGGCAAGCATGTGATTGAGAGGCCTGGAAATCAGAACACACCTCGTAGCTCATTGCCCCGTGCACGCAGCCAGTCTCGGGAACGCTCTGTGCTCACTTCCGCACTGAAACCTAACCCCCCATCTGATGGAGTGCGGAGTGCACGGACGGAAAGGGGCAGATCTCTTGGTAATGAAGGTCCCAGAAGGCTACAGGCCCCTCGTTCGCACAGCCAGAGTAAAGTCCCTGGCCATACTCGGTGCAGTGAAGCCATACCAGGGCCTGGGCCCAGCCAACTAGCAGAGAGACGAGAGGACTCTCGCAATAAACAAGCGCCCCTGTCGTCTCCTCGAACAGGCGGCGTGTTGGCCAAGAGGCCGTCAGCCTCATGCTCCAACTCACCCATCAAAGGAGTACAAACCAACAACAACAACAGCCCCAGTAAGAAAACAATAAACACTCCCAGACCCCCTCGCTTACCCTCCGCAGGAAAAGGCAGACTGCTTCCTCCAGTCAATCCGGGAGGACGACGGTCCCCTCATTCATTGCCCCGCAATTCTCACTATCATGCTGCCCACCCTCCTCGTCCATCTCAAGGCACTCGGCCAAATGGACGAGGCCTCAGCAGAACCTGGTCTGGTCTGGGCCGTCAGGATCCTGAAGACGAAGGCCTGGGCTGTGGATTCCAGATGCCACCGACCCTGGACCCCCAGAGAGAGCAGGACCTGTATCGCAGCTTTGAGGCTGAGTATTTAGCCAACACAAAACAAGCCAGAGGAGGGTCGAGCAGAGTATTGGGCCAGCATGGTGCACGAACCCATTCGGTCCCCATGCTCACTGATTGTAATATCACAGATTCTGCTTATTCGTCCTCTAACTCCTCCTCTTCCTCCTTGAACGTGGGTGCAAAGGTAGGAGCCTTACCGGAGCTGAAAGAGTCCAAAAGGGCTAACCCTTGTCGCATTCCCTTAGAGGACCCTTTGAATTTACTTTATGGACCCAACTTTGGCCAAGGGGAGGCAGAACACTGGAGGGAGCTTGGCGGGGGTCTGAAGATGCTCCCAGCCATCTCTAGCAGCATGGGACAGAAAACACATGTTTCTTGTCCTGGAGATACTAACAGGCTGGTGAATCAGGTTGCTCCTCAAACTGTCCACTTTAGAAATATGAATGGAGACCACGGGGGTCAACAAAATAATGAATGGCACAAAAACTCACAAGGAGGTGTTCCTCCGGAGATTCACTCAAGCTTACCTTATGATGTACAAAATAGTGATGGTAGTGATGACCTCCCGCCCCCAGAGGCCTGTCCTTCACCCGTCCCGCTGCCCCTATCCGAAGATTGCTCCTTCCAGGACTCCTCCAGTGAAAGCTCTTCAATGTGCTTCAGCCTAAGCGAATCCCATTCGGATTCTCCCCCGCTAACCTCCCCCCTGGCCAATGGCAACACAACGGGAGAAGGACTACACACTAACAAAGAACAAAAGAAATTAGACAGCGTTGCCCTTATTTCAAAACAAAAACTTGCAACCAGAATGAGGCCTCGTGCTGACAACGGCGCAGCAAAAAATGTCTCACGAATCCCCACGCTGGTCAGCTTCAGAGACGCGCAGGTTCACGAGACACTTTCACCTTGCCACACTCCACCCCTCTCCCCTCATAACTCCCGTCCTTCTACTTGCAACATCTTGCACCAGGCCATCACTGATGTGGTTCATCCTCAACCTTGTTCTCCTGCCTTGGGCAACCAGGATTGCACCTTCCCTGGAAGGTCAGGTAGCTTGGACACAGAAGCTTGCATGTAGCACAAAGCTGTAGGGAATAACACTGAGGGGATGTTGTCCTTTCTGTTGACTACTGTGTAAAAAAAAATACTTTGGACTGAGCTATAAACTGGTTTATTGCATGTCACATTGCTTTTATTTTGCACTCTAGCCAAATCATTTATTACCAAAGGAATTGTGTTTAACTTGTATTTTACTGTCATTTATTCAAGGTGTGCTTGGGGAACATTTTGCCAATAATAAGGTGGTTTTTGTTTGACACTTAAGAGAGCGATAGAGAGAGCATATGTGCTGCCATGTGCCCCATTGAGGGGCATGGTCAAGTGCCAGAGATTTTAAGCTGCAATTTTTTCCAAACACAAAACCTTAGTCAAATTGATTGGCGCCCTCTTGTGGTTTGCCACGGCCTTGCAAGTCAAAAACTGCTATAATTTTCCTTACTAGACATCTTCTTTTGAGTTTGTATCTATATAATATACATCGGTTCAATTTTCTTTGATGCAGTGCAACACTTTATTTTACGCTTTTTAATAACTGTCTATGGGCCAATGAAGGTTATATTGCTTTGTTGTCATTTTCACTGACAAAAATGTGGAGTTTTTGCTTCCGACCAAACTACTTAAGAACTCACACAATGTACAGGTTACAATTGCATAGTAGAAAACGAATGTGTAAATATACGTGTATGTGCCCGCTGAGGAATGTGGGTGATTTGTATATAAGAATGCAATGAATATAATGTACATATTGGCTGTACTAAGTCCTGGGCTGCCTTAGCTATGCAATATCGGGTGGTGAAATGCCTTGACAGTTCCCTTTGCCTTAAACTATTTTCACACGTTAGGTTTTGAATGTTTATGTTGAAAATCATTACAATACATTGTCATCATTAATGATTAATTCAATTGCAGGAATTGATTAAGAATGTTAAAAAAAATGCAAAGGTCATTGCCCAGTTTAGCTACATAGTAATTGTTGTCCATTAATCCTATTATAAAGACGCCTAAAAAAGCAGCCAAGGAAAAATAAAAGCTAATTGAGCAAATTGAGCATTCTTACATTGCAACAGCTTTCATTGTAGAAAGACCATATTCCCATAACCAAATGTCTTGATGCTACATAATACAAAACATCTTTCAGCAGTATGATGACATTTGACTGGGAACAAATGACCTTAACTTGAGTGTGTGCATAAAAAATAGATTGGCTATTGTAACTGGATATCAAGTTGTATACTTAATTTTGTTAAGTAAAAAAGAGGAAATTGTTGTGTCAGTGTCCTGCAGACAAAGCTACAAAATGGATAAACAAATACTTATTCCCAGTTCTTTTATTTGACGTCTCAAAATGTTTTTGGAAAATTCTAATAGTCTCTGGAGACATTGCAGGGAATTGACACATTGACTTGGTTTAAAAGGACTGTGCATATATTTGTGTACATACTGTATGAGTGGGGTGAAAGAGGCGTTAATGTTGGTCTTATTTATTTATTTATAAAGTGATGTCTCATCAAGCCTGCTTGGCATCGTTGGCCAAGGTACTGTAAATGAAATCTGTCTCGAAGGAAAGACGAATGAAAGCCCTAACTGTAAAAACATACATTATTGATCAATCTCGTTTTTTTTTTCTTTTTTAGCACATATTAATTGAAAGACACATTGAAAAGCTTGCTCTTAACGTTATAAAAGTTTTAAATTTAAAGTAGATTTTTTTGGCTTGATCAAACATTTCCATTAGGTATTCATAAAAGTCCACCAACTAGGAAAAATACCACCTAATCATAACAACTGTAGTTAGTTTGGGTTATCAATCTCACAATAAAAATTCAGCATCTTTTGTCTGCCCAAACCAGCAAAATCTGAATGTTCAGAATTTATTGTACAATTTTTCATTTGAGTCAATCCATTAAATGCACTAATTGTGAAACTTTGATGTACAAATATCTGCAATTTTTTTGAAGGTGAAAATACTGTTCTTCTTGAATAAATTCTTTCCTTTTGAACTTTAGAAACTGATTGGATTATTGTTGCTTATTATTTTTTTCCCACTCCAGTCCTTGAAGATGGGGATTATAGTGTTCATGTGTGCAGATTTTGCAGGATGGAGTGGAAACTGAATGTCATACACTGTAAAAGGTCATAGTGATCTGCTAAAGTTGATTTGAGGCAATTGGACGCCAAAAAGGTGTTTTTAATTGTTCACTGGGGGGTGGTCACATTGGAGTTGTGGCTGTCATGTTATGCACAATCCTCATTTGACAGATCATCAAAAGTCAAATACCATTATGACAAATTCTTCATTATTCTTTCTGCAAGTGTTACTACATAGCCCATCGGCACGTATTTCTACTGTACACATCATTACATGTATTCCTTTCGCTGTATGTTGCAAGCACACTCATTACCTTTGGGTAAAAAAATAAAAAAACAAACAAAAACGCCCATTTGGACCACAAAACCACTTTCCAGTTGTTGAGTGTACTTAAACTGTATTTTGAACCCGAGGTCAATAGCCCTTTCTTTGCTTGGTTTAATCCAGTTTATCTCAGCAATGGAAAGAATCAACATTTAAGCCATTCATCAAAATTTTGAACACACTACGAGGCTCTAGTAAAGATTTTTACACTGTGTGTGTGTGTGTATATATATAATATGCTTTTTTTTTTATTTATAACCCTGCTTTTATTTAACTCACCAAATATGGCTCCTTTTGTTCATGATTGTCAGTATGAATTTTTACATCTTTTTTTTACTTTAATTTGTATCTTTTCCAAGTAGACGTCAGCTCTGCAAACAAACCAACTGGCTCATTATACCGTCGTGTTTTCTCATAACCATTTTAGCAGCTCTAAAACCTTTAGATGTCAGTCAAGGCTAGGCCCACGTGAAAAGTTCCACCCCGAAAAGCAATTTCTGTACAGTGCTACAATAAAACAGTTTTTTTATTCCCTTCACTCGTCCACTTAACCATACTTTTATGGATCCTTTCGAGTGTGTTTACAAACGTTCTTTTTTAGTGAGAAGACGGAAGTGTACCGAGTGGGAGGAGACGAAGACAAACATCATCATCGTCAGCATTATTACCAGCAGTACACAGCTCTTCCCTACACGCCTGTCACGGTAAGATATCTCGCTAAATTCATTGTGTTTACGGTGTGGTTTTTAAACCCA
Organism: Idiotropiscis lumnitzeri; assembly: GCF_059441095.1. Classification (NCBI taxonomy): domain Eukaryota; kingdom Metazoa; phylum Chordata; class Actinopteri; order Syngnathiformes; family Syngnathidae; genus Idiotropiscis; species Idiotropiscis lumnitzeri. The sequence continues at coordinate 35,292,464 of NC_142391.1, forward strand.
AAGTTCGCACTAATTTGCTGTGTAAGTTTTAAAATAGGCCGACAGATTAAGAGCTTAACTATCCCAGCAAAAGCTTCCTTAAGCCTGTGCTTAGAAGGTCATGTCTCAGCTGAGCTCGCTGAAGAAGTGGCTAGCTGACACTGACAGTCGGACCGCAGTAGCAACAGCAGCTGCTAACGTTAGCACTTAGCAACTATTTCATTCATCTGACTGTAAACATGCAGGAATGGGCCAACCAACTATGCGTAAGTAGTTGGAAATAGGGTGTCACCACATGAGCAACCTGGATTACAGGTTTAAGAAACGTGTTAAAAATAGCTCTTTTTCGTTTTCAAGTCTCCTTGCAGGATTACCAGCCGTGTAGCCTGCTATGCTAAAGCGTTAGCTCGAACTAGCCAACGTTTCTACGCCATCTCTGGCGAATTTAAGAGCGCGTCAGTCCGCGTCAATAACACTGAGTGCTAGTTTGAAAATCAGCAAAACGTGGGCTAGAAGTTTTGTGTCAGTTTGAGGTATTATCAGTCTTCTGCCGTGGTTTGGTTAAGTAGCTAGGTCGGCAATATCGTATTTGGTCAATTTGAGGCCAGCAGCTTTTCCTGACGTTGAATGCTGGCTCGTGCTAAATAATTGATGTCATGATGTATTTTCCCCTAAACATCTTATTGTTGCTCATACTGTTACAAGATGCTATCAACTTTCTAGCTGTTTGCATCACGACCTGAACTCACAAGTTGCCTAATGACGGCAAATAGATCTTTACTTCGAAATTCAGTTCAGTTATTTCAAGAACATTATCATCGTAAAAGTATTTTGTACGGAAGTGTGGAACTGCCTTATGACATGTTATGTTATTTTATGTTATGTGATGTTATGTTATGTTGTCTTTTGTTGTGTGCAACGTAACACCCATGATAAACGATGCATTACTGTATTCCAAAACATATTAGAGATTAGATGTATTTATCTAATGAGCTCCTACAGACTACCATTGAATTGTGTTTTCATGTTTCCTTTAAAAGAAACATTTTTAGTCACCTCTGGCCAATGTGAATTTGTGCCATGTTGGCTCTCATTCTTGTCAGTCATCATCCGGAGCGTTGGGAAGATGGTTGACTTAACTTAGAAATGTTTGCCTTCTTCAGCAAAATTCATTGTATTCTCATTTTGTTGGATTTGTGGTTTTCCAGAAGGCAGGATGTCCTTTCAGTTTCCTGTGCTTGCGCTTTAAAATTTTCCTGCTTCTTTTGTGGTGTTTCCTCACTGGAATATAGAAGTTTTATCTTTTTAATTTGTTTACGATTTTAGGAGAACCGACAATTTGGATCCAAGATGACAGATTCAAAGTACTTCACCACCACCAAAAAAGGTCTGGTTGTATGTGATTGATATTTGTTTTTGTTGTATTTGTAAATGATTAACTTCTAAAAATCTATGATAAATAAAATAAATAAACTTACATCTTGTGTTTTGGTTTGTATGTGAATCATTGTGCCAATGAAAATCTAAACAAAGGGACATAGTTTGTTATAGTTACTTGACCAACCACCAGTCATTCACGTCTGCAAACGAAAACCCTGTCTCGTTAGATTGTGCAAGTGCATCTAACATGATCAGTGATATATCATACCCGTTAATTTTCTAATTCTTTCCTGTTATGCAATCTCCTGACATTTTTTATTCATGCAGGTGAAATCTTTGAGCTCAAGGCTGAGTTGAACAGTGACAAAAAAGAGAAAAAGAAGGAGGCTGTGAAGAAAGTGATTGCATCTATGACTGTTGGCAAGGATGTCAGGTGAACTGATAACCGACCAGATTGATGATTTCCGTCCATATTTACTCCCCGCTTACATTCAAGCACATTGTTGCTCTTCCAGTGCCCTCTTTCCAGATGTTGTGAACTGCATGCAGACGGACAACCTGGAACTGAAAAAGCTGGTCTACCTCTATCTGATGAACTATGCCAAGAGTCAGCCAGACATGGCCATTATGGCTGTCAACACCTTTGTTAAGGTACTACATCACCATTAATTGTCTGTCTCATCTGTTTTTCCTCATTCGACTGGGTGCCATAATAAATGGATGATGAAACATAAGCGTTCTTTCTTGCAGTAGCATTCAAGATATCAAGAAATATGAGTTTTTAGCGCAAGAATATAAAATGATGTTTAATATTTTATTTGTTATTTTTTAATAAATAACTTTACTATCCAGGACTGTGAAGACCCAAATCCCCTAATTCGGGCCCTGGCTGTTCGTACTATGGGCTGCATCCGTGTGGACAAGATCACAGAGTACCTGTGCGAGCCTCTGAGAAAGTGTTTAAAAGACGAAGACCCTTATGTAAGGAAGACTGCCGCTGTGTGTGTCGCCAAGCTCCATGATATCAACGCACAGCTAGTGGAGGATCAAGGCTTCCTGGACACCCTCAAAGACCTTATCTCTGACTCCAACCCCATGGTACGACTCCATTAGCCCAACATGCTTGTCAAGAATTGGCTACATGATAACAGTTTATGCTGCTTCAATGCTCCATGTACAGGTGGTTGCAAATGCAGTGGCAGCGCTGTCAGAAATTGCAGAGTCTCATCCTAACAGCAATCTTCTGGACCTAAACCCTCAAACCATCAACAAGCTACTGACAGCTCTTAATGAATGTACAGAGTGGGGACAGATCTTCATTCTGGACTGCCTGGCCAATTACACACCACGAGATGACCGGGAGTCCCAAAGGTAATAGCATTGCACAACCACCACCATTTCATTTCCACTTTTCCCGCCTTATTTGTCATCCATTATCCCCTACTTTTAACAGTATCTGTGAGCGCGTCACCCCACGGCTCTCCCATGCAAACTCTGCTGTGGTGTTGTCGGCTGTCAAAGTTCTCATGAAGTTCATGGAGATGTTGCCTAAGGACCTGGACTACTATGGAACCCTACTGAAAAAGCTGGCCCCTCCCCTAGTCACTCTCCTCTCTGCTGAGCCTGAGTTGCAATATGTAGCATTGCGAAACATCAACCTCATCGTACAAAGACGGTAAATCTGTCAAGAGTGTCTTTTTGTAACGTCCATATATGAAACAAGATGGACTTAGTTTACATGTTTTGTCACATGCTTGGTGGCTAAAATAACAAATGTTTATGTTTCAGACCGGAGATCCTGAAACATGAAATGAAGGTTTTTTTTGTGAAATACAATGACCCGATTTATGTCAAACTGGAGAAACTGGACATCATGATCCGCTTGGCATCTCAAGCTAACATCGCCCAGGTAAATCCATCCAACAATACCAAAGCCCTTTTCGTAACCTCTTGTAAGATACGTAGATGTTCTGCACAAAAGTGTATCCTCATCATTCATCTATCTTGCTGCAGGTGCTCGCTGAATTGAAGGAATACGCCACTGAGGTGGATGTGGACTTTGTCCGCAAAGCCGTGAGGGCCATCGGACGCTGTGCCATTAAAGTAGAGGTGAGATAGTCGTTAAATGGAAGATGTCATAGTAATGTGGTTACAATACAATACATCTCTTATTTATATAGCGCTTTCACAACAGCTTTAGTTGTAACAAAGCTTTTTACAGAACATTTAACATAAAATTACAGTAAAACAATGCCGTAGATTGTACTTTTTTAAGTAGAACGTACTGTTTAAAGGCTAGCACTGGTGTTTAAAGGAAGGCTTCCTTAATTTTACATGTGCGGCCTGATTGGTAATAATTATTTACTGTATTTCCGGACTATATGTCAGACTTTTTTTTTCTCCATCGGCTGGTCCTGCAACTTATACTCTGAAGCGATTTATGCATGGAAAAAAACAAATGTAATTTCACAGCTATGAGAGGGCACTCTGGACTTATTCACCGTATCTCCTACTTCATACCAAGGCATGAAAAACAAAAAGTAATTTCTCAGACAGCCACAAGAGGGCACTCTAGACTTATGTACCAATATCTCCTACTTCTTAAGACGACTGAGAATGACTGAACACAAATGTCCCTCCATAAAATCATATTCTGCAGACAACAATGCTGCAAGTAGTGAAATTTGCAGCCAAAAACCACAATCGAGCAGCGGAGAGAAAATTTGGAGTAAGAGAGAAGCTTGTTAAGGACTGGCGAAAGGTGAAAAGGCTACTTTTACTGCAATGAATCTTCATTGTGGTGTATCATACACCTACTCAGCCTGTTCTCTATTCATTAAAGTTATAACTTGCCTTGCAAGGTGAAAAATCTGTTTATGAGATAGTATTTTTTTTAAAAAATAAATTACTGGTAAAAAATGTGCTTTATACTCCCGTGTGACTTATGTTTTTTTTCAAAACTCATTCGTTGTTTGGCTGGTTCGATTTATACTCCGGAGCGTCTTGTAGTCTGGATAATATGGTACTTTAGCTTGGAAAAATGCACAAGATCTGATAAATATTCCTCTGTTGATATATTCCCCTTCTTTAGTCACATTTTTAACACATGGGTACTTCCACGCTCATAAATTATGCCGCTGAGACACCGGACCAACGCAGCACTCTGTTCATCATGTGCGCAAGATAGGATGACATTATTTCCCGCATTGCCTGTTCGGCGCTGCATCTTTCACGTCAAAAGTGGAATCTCACTCGGTAGACTTATTTCATAGTATTGGCTGAAAAGGATATGGCTTAATTCTTTCAGGATTAACCCGATAGAAAAATTCCATTTGGCATAGTTGTGTGTGTGTGTGTGGGGGGGGGTGGGGGGGGTATATATATCATTGTGCAGTCACGTCCAATATAGACGCGTGATATTTATTGATAAACATGGAGGCCAGCTACATGGAGGCCAGCTCTATTATTTTTAAAATTGTTTTTAGTTACTAAATGTACATGCAATATAATGAAGTTATTAAAATAATTATAGATAAAGTGTTAACTTTTTACTTTTGCAAAAAGCATACATGTGATGTATGTGCTATGCAGACTAAAGCCATTTTTAGATAATCTACAATCACAGGCCATGGCTATATTGTTTGCAAACACAAACCCCAATTCCAGTGACATTGGGGCGTTGTGTAAAACATAAATGAAAACCAAAGTCTATCAGTGTGAACATTCAATAATCTTGACATTGTTGTGTATTCAAATGAACGTGGGTTGAAAAGCAAATGCAAATAATTGCTTTTATTTACGTGTTACTCATTATTTTACACACATTTCTTTCATTCTACTTGTTTTAGTTAATGTGATATTATATATTGTACGGCGTTCTTGATTGCCAAAAAAGCCACATTTAAATACAATAATAATAATAATAATGTTCCAAATTCATTGCATTTGGAGTTGAAGAATATTTGCATCTGTCAGCTATACACAGTAATGGACAGATTTCAGAGTCATTTTAAATGTATTGAGAATTGTTTGCAGCCTTGATATAATGAGTATTGCTCTCATACTGAATCACATTACAGAGTTATTCTTATGCATGTGGCCAGGAGTGTGCATACTGCATTGTGTTTAATGGCAGTGTCATGATTAATAATGTAATTTTCTGTCCTTAGCAATCTGCAGAGCGCTGTGTCAGTACACTGCTTGACCTCATCCAGACAAAGGTCAACTATGTTGTGCAGGAGGCAATTGTGGTCATCAAGGATATTTTTCGCAAATACCCTAACAAGTAAGTACCCTGTAGGATATACTGTGACAAGGTTTCTCCTCTTTATCTTAAGGGTGCATAAAACGCTTTATTATTAATTCTCTTATGTACACTGACTGATGCATCAGCACAGCGCAGAACGAGTTGTGTGCTGTTGGGGTTGGGTTTTTTGTGATCTAGGCACTCAGGCTAGATGGGGGAGTGGGTATGCATTGAATTGGATATCGTCAGATTACAATCGGGCCTCTTTGAAATGTGGGGAAAAATCTGATGTGTCTGATAATGCGACTGTAGCGTGAATTGAAAAATCGTCTCCACCCTGTCAATGCACGCCCCATGTCAGCAAAATCCACCAATCTGTGATTATATGCACGCACGCACACACGCACCCCCCCCACACACACACGTTTCTGTACAAAACACATGTTTAAAAAAGGAAAAATTCTGTTTATCTTAACCACAGTGAAGGTGTAGAACATTTAAAATGATCTAAAAATGGTTAATTAGTGGTGTGGCAATCATCAAATAAGGAAAATAATTGCACGCTGTGATTAGTCGAATAATGTGGAGGTAACTGTCATTTGAATTGGTGGGGCCAGCTAAATGATATTTTTGTATGTTGTATTGATTTGCTTCACTGTTGTTACTGTCCTGTGTGTTTTTTTTCTTTTACATACAATTTAGGCATCTTAGCCTTCAAGTTGTTTCATGTGGTCCGTGATTGTAAATAGTAATATTGCAGGTCAAATGTAACCTAATGTGCAATTTAGATATGCGCCATGGCAGCGTGAAGAGAGAAAACAAAATCTTTGGTTGGATATCAGACTTCTAAAATCTGAGGTCAAAATCAGATTTCTGTTTGATATACAGAATGTCAAATTGACTGCGACAAAATGGAGAGATTGAATGAACCCTTTTAATGACAGTTTGATGTCAGTGAAATGAAATGCTGATTGCTGGCGTAGACTCTAGAGTTAGAACCGATTAGTCAAGTCGACACCGACTTTACTACGTACTCTGCCGTGTCAGAGCTTGAAGTTGATTAATCTTCAATCACGTTTTGACATCATACCTCATTGTAATCAAGCTCAAGCGTCTAGAAATATTTGACTAAAAATGAAACTACTTGCACAGTCACTTGTAAGAGATGTATGCAAGCCTATCCTCAAATATAACAAGACACAAGTGCTGTGAAAGCTGATTTGAAAAGCCACCTGCCAACATAGTCTGGCAAACAGCTTCAATCTTCACACCAGCCATCACCGTATTTACCAAGTGGCTTTCTGTAACAGTGAAAGGACAGAGAATATACTATAGTGCCTGTTTGGATGATAAAATGAGGACAAGCGGTGCTTGATCAACAATCTTTTTTTTTTTTTTTTTTTTAAATGAATGGTGAATGTTGGCCTCAACAATGCCAAAAACAAAAAAAATCCAGATTGTGTTCCACGCAAGCCTTCATCCCACAGAAAAGCTGGCAAGCTTCTCTTCTGCCTTCCAGTTGCCCCAACCTTTCTCACTCATCCAATTTCAAATCACATTCGGACACCTTTACTGCCTCATGACAGTCAGAATTTATGTAACTCCCCGTACAAACCGTGTAACACGTCAATAGCAGAGTCACTATGATGCATTTATTGCAAAGCATTTCCCTCTGTGATTTCTGTTTTATTTATTTTTTATAAAAAGAAAACCCCTCAAGTTTTATGATATATTGTAGTTGACACCTTGGCTTGTGCTATATTTGTTTTGTAGTTGTCATTGAAGATGGGCTTGTCCCCTATTGTATATTTCAGGGTCAAAATATAGGTCATAGATTATTTATGTTGAAAGTACTCGGATGCAAAAATCAACTGCCCGATTGTAATTCCTTATGATTTTCCTTTCCAGAGATACCTTTTTATTTATTTTAACCAGACCATTGGTTGCTGAGAAAATGTAAATGTAAAATTGTCAGCCATGCCTATTTTTGTGAAAACATGAAAAAAATCAAACTGCATTATCATGGAGTTACCCCTACACCAGATTTCATAGAAATTGCAGGCGGTGAGGTTACAAAATGCCTTTTTATCTGGATTAGCTGAGGTAGAATGAACCAGTGACGGCACACTGTGGCTTAATTTTTGCCTCTTTAAAAGATATCTAACAGGTTTACCAAATGAGCCCAAAAATACAGTCACAATTGATTAGTGTACTTTCCAGACTGTTGGCGATGAGGCGAGGGCTGACCATACAATATTACTAATCCACTATATACGGAAGAACACGCGATCAAGCCTGGAAAACAGGTTAGCAAGCTGCCTGTATATTCCGCGATAACTCGTAAGAACAACAGGTTGATGTCATGTTTTTTCTTCAGCCAAATTTGCTAAAAAAATCCTGGCTGGTGACTTTGGACTAAAGTTAAATATATGCGTGTGGATATAGTTGGTTGTGTCCATATACCGGATTGGATACACAGTAGATATTAAATTGTAGAGTGTAATTTCAGTTGTATACACATGTCCTTTATTGTCCTAAGATTTTTCTGTTATATAGTTTGTTTGTACTGTATGTTCAGGACACCATCCCACTGATCAACGAATTAACGCTGTTTCTTTTCATTGCGACAGCTGATAAGCTACATTCCATCAAACAAAATGGAAGATTATATAAAACAGCGCAGTTGAACATCGATTTGAACGGATTTCAGATTTAACCGACAGAAAGTATCCGTTTCACTCATAACTTGCGCTAACCTTGCGGCTCATGAAAGTCACTCACTGTTTGACATTGTTAACCCTCCAAGCACATGTGAAGTTTGGATTAAGTATTCAGTTTTCAAATATGTATTCACAATCATTTTATTCTCTATTGGGTGTTTTTAGACCACAAATAAAAGTGTTTCAATTTTGCGTGGAATCTGCTTTAAGGGACAACCCCTCCCCCATATTAGCCCATTAAATTGAGGTTCCACTGCATTTATTGCTGTAAAGGTCAAGCAATCGATGCACAGCATCTGCAAAAGGGCGTCATGAGACATCAGAGAGTACCTGTCTGTTCACGTTTCATCTCTCAGCGCATCTGTCGACGAGTCGACCGTTTACTGCGTGCCGTTTTCCACGCTATTGAGATGTTAGTCATGCCTGTTGTAGTATATTGTCATGCATTTGCCCAGAGGGCCCCGCGCTTTCTAACAAGATGTATGACCAAAATGCTAATTATAATATGTACAAGATATGTTGTTTTCCTGGAAACGATATACTTAACAGCATCTTGATATATATATATATATATATATAAATCACCATTTCAAGGATGGCACAAATCAAAATGAAGTGCAAAAACTCATTTTGTCCATTTTTCATGAAAATCAACTCACATAAAATGTTAATGTTAGTCGGGTACTATATTTATCTCCCCAAAAATATTTGGCCTACTCGTGTGGTCATTCAGTGTTATTTAAGCCTCAACTAAGCTATAACGAAATCCCCCACACAGTTCCCACCCTTCTTAACACTTTTAAAATGCAAAATTGATAATAAATACAGAGCTGCTGATTATGGGCTGCGTTCGTGAATTTTAGTGGGCGGAGCATGCGCTGCACCTCGCCAGTGGACGAGGATAATGAAACATCGGCTAATAACTACGCTTGTTGTTGTTTTCATCTTAAAAGGCTTACCATACCATACAATACAACTTTATTTATAACCAGAATCCCTCGCCGTATTGTAGCCAAAGGTAATAATAGTGGACTAATGAGCTTTGTAAATCCTTGTTGTTGTGTAAATCCAAATGTTATAATTAAAAAATTACTAACAATGCAACTCTTCTCATGTACAGTATTTGTTACATTCTGAGTGCATCATATGATGTTTGCAGGTATGAGAGCGTGATTGCCACTTTGTGTGAAAACCTGGACTCACTAGATGAGCCGGAAGCACGTGCAGCCATGATTTGGATTGTGGGGGAGTATGCTGAGCGCATCGATAATGCTGATGAACTACTTGAGAGCTTTTTGGAGGGTTTCCATGATGAAAGCACTCAGGTGGGTTTAAGAGAATTCAAGATGGCCATTTTAATGTCAACATGCAACCGGGGCACACTGTCACGGTTGGGAAATTTGATTTGATTGCCTGAATCGCGCACTAAAATCTGGCTGACTCGGATATTTGGGCCTTTATGAGAAACCAAAGCCGTAAGGTGAGTTTATTGTGATGCAGTGCGCTTGAATAAAGGCAATCGTTGAAAGATCAGTCAGAAAGACTTCCTCTTAACAGTTAACCTCAGGCAAAGTAAATGTTTTGCTTCTTTTCATTCTGTGCTTCAGGTGCAGTTGCAGCTTTTAACAGCTATTGTTAAGTTGTTCCTCAAGAAGCCAACCGAAACCCAAGAGCTGGTGCAGCAGGTCCTCAGTTTGGCAACTCAGGTAAGAGTACACAAGTTCAGTGCCAGTAAATCATGGCAACGCTCTTAATTGAACACGTAGGTGTTAATGTTTCCCCCAAATGTGTCCCAGGACTCTGATAATCCAGACCTGAGAGATCGTGGCTACATCTACTGGCGTCTGCTCTCCACTGACCCAGTGGCTGCTAAGGAGGTGGTTCTGGCTGAGAAGCCTCTGATCTCTGAAGAGACAGACTTGATTGAACCCACACTGCTGGAGGAGCTCATATGCCACATTGGTACTCTGGCCTCCGTCTATCACAAGCCGCCCAGCGCCTTTGTCGAGGGCAGCCGTGGTGTTCAGCACAAGAGACTCCCCGGCAGTGCTGGATCGTGAGTCACTCGTCATGTTTGAGCACTGCGGTGCAGCCAGAGTGCATATAAAATGCATTTTGCGTTCCTCTGGATACTTGAAATTGCTTTTAATGAAAATGATGAATGGTGTTCATAGTTTCCGTAGCTTGTCATCCACAACTTTGTCAGAGAAAAATCCCCAAAATAATGTGACTATTCTCCTGGTTCTGTTGCATAGTTTACTTCAACATTAAGGCAATGGTAAGAAGGTCATTAGTCCAGGATGACAAAAATAAAGAATAAGATGAAACAAAGAGAGGAAAAGGAGGGGTAAAAAAGCGGGCAAACAAGCTAGCTGTGTATCCACTCCTTGCTTGCTTTATCGCCTTATCCACCAGGTTACCGCACAGAACCTTCCGCAACAAGACAATACATGCCGTATAATCAGAGAGCCGCAACTCTCAAATATGAACGTGATGAAATTTAAAATCTTTTACATTATCCACTCATTAATTGTAAGTGCACTGAAATAACTTGTTAAATATATCTTATTACTTACTGTAAACATTAATTATCTAAATTTCAAGATGTGACTAATGTAAAAACCCCTATACACCAGAATAAACACAAAATCCTTTTATCCAAATATGAATTAACTTATTACAGTTGGCTCCTACAGTTTTAAAAGTATAAATACTGTATGAATTCACCTGAGCCAGACGAGCAAAGTCTTCTTCCAGGTGGTTGACGTTTGACTTTTCTCACTGTCTTTCTGCTAGTGGGGAAAGCGTGGAGAGTCCAGACACAGGTTCTGCTCCTGTTGCTTCTGAGGCGCCCCCTGCCGTCATCCCATCCCAAGACCTTCTGGGAGATCTACTCAATCTTGACCTGACACCTACAACCACAACTGGACCACCACCACCCTCCTCTGGCATGCAGATGGGAGCTATGGATCTTCTTGGAGGAGGACTGGATAGCCTGGTAAAGCCATTTAACAATAGCTCATAATTCTGCCAATGTTTTTGCGCGACCTCCTGTGCTGTCTTTCCTTTTTATTATACTTCTATACCTTTTTAAAAATTATTTTCACAATTGAATGTTTTTCCTCCCTTGTTCAATGCTGCACCTGCAGATGGGGGATGAGTCTGAGCCGGTAACGACACTGAGGGGAGGGAACACTTTTTAAGCGTTAGAATGAAACTGTCCACCTCTGATTTTTATTCTCATGCAAAATTTCACATGCCTCCTTTTACCCATTAACAAGAGATGCGTAGTTGGACACAGAGCCCCGTATCTTGTTTTATATATGGGCATTGCAATCTGTTTCATCTTTCAATCAGCCACCTGTTCCTCTGCGGACGGACACTCCTCAGTCACCGCAGCCCCCCCATCAATCCCCATCGCCCCCAGATTACAGCCCTACTGAGGTTGGTCCAGAGGACCTCGTAGCGAGGGACTAGAATACACTCCCCTAATTTATCATTGTGACCAGTAGTTTACTTTACCAGTTAATCTGTGCCTTTGATAATGCCTCCACAGTCTAGATATTTTTTCCAATGAAATGATACTTGTGTGTTGTTAAGGAGACACCCCACCTCCTACACACAATAGTTTACCATTGCTGTTGTTTGATGTCACCACTATACCACGTTCACCGCCGTTAGCAAGCAGTGCATACTCAGCTTGTACTGAATGCCCAGTGAAATGCTCCATCTGCCCTTCCTAATTCCCGTGCTTGCAGATGCTCACTCATCATCCAACCTCCTCAGACCTGCACAAAATCACTTTATGCTACTCGAGTCAATAACCGGACTTTTTGTTTCATTCCCAGCTTGGCGGAGACCTTGGAGGAAGTCCTGCTGTAAGTTGTTGAAATTCATCTCAACCTTCAAGCGGCTTTGTACTGATCAATTCATTTTTGTTTTATGCACTGCAGATGACAGCTGGCTTTGGTGCGCCGCCCACTGCTGGACCACCTTCTTTCACCGCCCCTGTAAGTGGCGGTCTTGACGACTTGTTTGACCTTGGCGGTGGAGTTGGTATGCCAGTAGGAGCCTTTGTACCTCCTAAAACTGTGAGTTTAACAAATATGTGCTGTTAAATGACTTGAGAACACCACTGGTCGAATCTTTATTGTTGGAAATTATCTTCTTTTTCTAGCTTTGGCTTCCAGCTATGAAGGCTAAGGGTCTGGAGATTTCAGGCACATTTGGTCGTCGAGCTGGGGTTGTTCAAATGGAGATGACCCTCACAAATAAAGCAATGAGTGTCATGACTGATTTTGCCATTCAGTTCAACAGAAATAGGTAGGTAACATCTTGTTAGTTAGATGTTAGCTGTAAATGTACTCATTTATACTCTTGCTCCTCTCCGGCTTTAGTTTTGGTTTGGCTCCTGCTGGTCCACTCCAGGTTCTTACTCCAGTTAGTCCTAACCAGAGTATCGAAGCAGTCCTTCCTCTCAACACTGTGGGGCCTGTCATGAAGATGGAGCCTCTCAATAACTTGCAGGTGACACATTTGCGCACACACACATGCACTCACACACACTCAAAATGTTTGCTTCTGCAGATAAGGGTCAAAGAGTTTGTGTTCTACATGTGTAATTGGCATTGATCTATATCAGGGATGGCCAACTAAATGATACTGTGGCACCACAAGTTTTCATTAGCTCTACATGGGGAGAGACTCAGCACTTCCTAACCAGATCGATGACTAAAATTTGCTTTTTAATAATGACAAAATATGGGCTGGCACGTGAATAGTGAAAATCCACATATAAGTGACTGCTGTTAAGTATTGGGAAAATGTGTGGGTGGGGGGTATTTTATTTCTTAATTTTTTGTAACCCCTTTATCGTGGAACACGAAAATACTATATTTAGCGGTCCAAGTTTTTCTGATAGTTCCCCCCCCTCCCCCAAACTTAAATCATCAGTTATTAATGTTATCGTGGTGCTAGTCGTATAAGCCATTTAACAATGTCATTTGAGGGTTTTTTTTCTATAGAAATATTAGCCCTACACAATAAGTGGCATGCAGTAGTTTGAATGAGGCAGAATAGAGAATGGAGCTGTAGCTGTAGACAGAAGATAACAGCTTCTAGAGGTGGGGGGCAGTCATTAGTGCTCATGCAACATGTGGCTCCTTTGTTTCTCTTTGCAGTCTCTACCTTTCTACTTTGCTTTGATGGGCACTTCTCTCTAGTTTGAAACCCTCTCCAATATTTTTTTAGAAACCTTTGTCATTCTTTACTGCTGATGGAAAGTAGTGTCCCAGAACATCAGTCGGCATACTCTTTAAACCACTGATGTGTGGTTGCAGTTTTTGTAGCCTCCACACTGACTGAAACCTTTTATGGCAAATATGCACATTAAAGAGAAATGATTTAGTAGCTTTGGACAGAAGCATTGTGACTGCAGGCTATTCATAATTAATGGAAGTTACCTGCTGTGCTGAGCGGGGTGCCAAACCCCCAAGTGATCAGTTTAGCTAAGATAGCAGATTGCATCATTAACTTTGGCCTCATTAATCTTTCATCAGCTCTTCTACTTTATCTCCCTGACTCTGTGTTAAAAAATGTTCCTGTTCCTCATGTAGGTGGTCTTCAGTAGCATCTTGTGGTAACATCTGAAGCGTGACAAGAGTGGGTTGTCTGTTGTGGATTTCTAATTCGATACACTCACTGATGAGTCGCAATATACTCTGTAAAATAATTGTCTGATTTACTAAAATCCCTAATAGCAGGTGCTAAATTGCTTGTAGACTTGATAAACGATTGCACGTGCAGATGGTGGCCCTGTAAGCGTTTAATCTAGTGAGATTGTAATCTTTTACTTAGATTTCAAATTGTGTGTTCTGTCAGTCCCTAAAGATTGCATGTGCTGTTGGAAAAAAGCGGCAAAGTGGTGGAGAGTGTCAGAGTTAATTGAGGGTTGTGCACTTTAGGTAGCTCTTTAATTCCTAGTGTGGAGTAAGTTTGGAGAATACCAAATTAAATCTTTGTGTCACAAGTAAAGTATTTAACACAACACAAATAACAAAGCATGAAAGAATATAATTTATTTGGTATACAGTAAACCCCCGGTTATCGCGGTTAATGGGGACCGAGACCACCCGCGAAAACTGAAAATCCGTGAAGTAGCGGCGCATCTTCAAAAATGCTTAAAAAAAATAAATATATATATATATATATATATATATATATATATATATATATGTGTATATACATATATATATATATATATATATATATATATATGTGTGTATATACATATATATATATATATATATATATATATGTGTATATACATATATGTATATATATATATACATATATATATGTATATGTATATGTGTATATATATATATATGTATATATATATATATGTGTGTATATATATATATATATGTGCGTGCGCATGCGCGTGCGCGCATCGTGCCGCTCGGCATATATATGTATGTATGTATATACACACACATATGGGTAGAGAGAGTGAAATTCATGTTATAACAAAAAAAAAACAAATTATTATTAAAACTTATTTTTTTATTCCCCAGCCATTATTTTCGTATTTATTCAATTACTTCTTTTTGTATTTATTTAATTACTTCGACTTTTACCTGCTGGTACGCCGTCCGGTGTGCCCTGTGAATGTTATGACCCTCCAGCAGAGATGGAGGATTGAGCAGGACTCTCCAAACGCAGACATGGGAAAGAAGGTGGTGATACAAAGATATTTATTATAATCACAATATAGTCAGTGTAATCAGCGCGTCTCGCAGCAGCTGACGGCATGGCGCGAGACGATCGCTGGAGGAACGCCCACACAGCTGAAAAAACAAAAACACACGCGGCATGACAGGCACGGATCATGACAGTGAAATGAAAGGTGGCATTCTTCATTTATTTATTTATTCATTCATAACTGACAGCCTCATGCTCCGCTCGTGCCCGGGCGGAAGAGGTGGTCCTATTCGGCTTACTGTGACGCGAGCATGCCCTCCTCCCCCGGAGCTTCCATTCGGTTAAACTTAGGGGCCGCTTGGAACCGCCCGTGCCCGGGGAAGGTGTTCCTCTTCGGCTTAACTGCCACGCACGCCGGCCGGAGCTCTGCTACGGTCCGAACCGCGCGAAACGTCGCCCCAAATCGTGCCCGGGGGAACGTGCTCTTCTTCGTCCACTCTCTTCTTCGTCCACTCTCCTCTTCGGCGCACGCCAGCCGTCTAACCGCTCCAGCGCCCCCTCGTGCCGCTCGGCGAAACTACAATGCCCCCGAATATTTTTTAGACCCGCGAAGCACTGAACCCGCGAAAGGTGAACCGCGAAGTAGCGGGGTTTCACTGTATTTGACAAAATAACAATTTACCCGAAGTGCCTCGTACTGAAATATATTTCTGCTATTTTCCGCTATCTTCAATGAGCAAAATAAGATGATCAGAATTTGAGGGTCAATCAAAATTGAAACATGTTTTTAATTGATAGGCAGAAAATCTTACTGTGCACGTGAAACTGATTGAGCTGGAGTTGCTTATAAGGTATTTGTGACTATGAAAGGTATTACATACAGCACTTGACAAGTAATTATTTTTCTTTTCTTCAATGCCACTTGAACACCGCTGTTCTTTTAGGTGGCCGTTAAGAACAACATTGACGTCTTCTACTTCAGCTGCCAGTTTCCCATCAGCATGCTCTTCGTAGAGGACGGAAAGATGGGTGAGTGCTTTTGCTGCAGCTCTTCACTCAATACCCTCAAATTCCTCTAATGTCGCAAAGGCCAGCATCTGTCACTAAGGGCCTTCTTGGCAGATTGCCTCTTAGATGCAATGTGGAGGTTCATGTGCAGTTTTCTACACGTGATTCTGTCTGTTTTTCATCTTGTGTGTGTGTGTTTGGATGTGTTACTGCTGGTTCCAAAGCAGAGTCTCTCCCTAGCCATGTTTGTTTACTGATATTGTCTCATTAGCACAAAGCTTTGAACTCATCTTGTGCTTGTCTTTTCATCTCCAGAGCGACAGGTGTTCCTTGCCACATGGAAAGACATTCCGAATGAAAATGAGTCTAAGTTCCAGCTCAACGACTGCCATCTTAACTCAGGTGAGAAGGACTTTACGATAGAGTGGCATCACACTTCAGATAGCCTGACAAATATGAAATTAATTTGCATTCATTTGAAGCAAATTGTATTTGATGACAATTCATAGGCTTCAGTCCCCGTTTGCGTTGGATAATTTGGTTTTATGCAACCAACGTAGGAGCTGAGCTGGAGAAGAAGTGCTAATGACAGCTTAATGGATATTTTCCCTCACAGATAATTATTTTTCTTGTGTGCAGAAAATTTGTGTTTTACAGGCTCTTGCATCACATTAGAAAGTCAGACCATGTGGGGGACCTTTTATTAGTGAATTATTGACTATTTGTAAGACCTGACATGCAGTCATATTGTGGCTCCGACGACTCTGTTTTTGTTTTCAAGATGCTGCCTCAAGCAAACTGCAGGGTAGCAACATCTTCACCATAGCTAAGCGAACCGTAGAGGGTCAGGATATGCTGTACCAGTCCATGAAACTCACCAATGGAATTTGGGTGCTTGCGGAGCTCAGGGCCCAGGCAGGAAACCCCAATTACACGGTGAGTGCACATCATTTCTAAATATTTTCAGATCAAGACACAAATGCTTCCTACTACCAAGGCCAACCTTCTATCATGTATCGCCTTAGCGTCAGCGTTTACATATCAATCCGTCGTTCATAAGGCCGTTATTAATTAACATGAATCAAAAAGGTCTATGCCAGGGATGGGCATTTTTTTTAAACTTGCGGGCCACATTGGGATCTCAAATTTGACAGAAGGGCTGAGTCAGGAACATTTGGATAAAGCGTTTGAGCAAGATATACTCACGCGCTGTGTAGTGTGCAAACCTAATAGCACAGTTAGCACACAACACACAAATAAATGTACAACCTGATTTACTAACAGCGTGCCCTGAGGAATGCACCTTTCAAATATGCAAAATTGCATTCATCCAGGTAATATCTTTCTGTCAATGAATATGCAAGTCATCTCGTTACATTTTTTCCTTCAGCAACTCCATGCTCAAAAGCTCCTCCATCATCTCCAAACGTATATTAACGTACTTTTTTGTAATAAATAATGTAATAATGAATTCATCTATTATTTTTCACTGTATAAAATTTGATGAATAACAAAACAATATTTCAAACCAAATGAGCCAGAGGATGGAGTAAAAATAAAGGTATAACATATTGCAATTAATAAAGAATAGATCATGCAAACAATAAATTAGTACTACAAACTAGTGTGAAGCAAAGTTCTTTGCAATGAACAAGGACAGATCAGATTAGTGTTATTGTGGTTCCTTGTGCAGTTTTTCAATAACACAAAGCTTGTTGCACGCCGTGCGATGAGTTCGAACCCAGTTAGAAAGAAATATATAGATATAGATAGATAGATAGATAGATATTTTAAATGAAGAGAAAATTAGTGAAAGATGTGAAAAAACTTTTAATGTAGAAAAAATTGGTGCAAGACATGAATAACGACAGAAAGAATAATTGGGATCAAATTAATTATTTGAATGTGCCTGACACGTAATGGAAGGAGTGAGTGTCTTCGAAGGCAGGAGTTGATTGCTCTATGACACCAATATTAGTTTGTGTGTATGTATGTTTGTCAGTGTTTGCATGTTTTGTGACGCCGTATGTCTGAGCTTGTCTCAGCTTTGATGGATCATGTTTGGCTTAGTCTTTCTGGATGATGAGTCCTGAATGACAACCTTGGCGTGACCTCCCTACTGCTGCTGCTCCTCCTCCTCCACATCTTTTTGTTTCTTCTGACTAGACTACTCCTTTTGATGCATTGTTGTTCTTTTTCATTAACCATAATTTTTACACCCTTGATAGAAATGTGCTTTGTGTATCGCTCAACTCACCCACATTATTAGGTACATATGCACAATCTAATAAGTTACACTGCAACAGCCCCTTCAAAAATTGCAGCACTGTTATTGTGATGCAGTTTGCAATGGTGTACAATTACCCAGCAGCATATTCTCTAAGTATGTAGTGTGTTTCTTTCTCTACTGCAAACACACAATTGCACACAACAGTAATGATTGTTTTTTTCCCCCGAAGACTTGCTTGTGTATATTCTCATTTATCCAGGTCATTTCTGTCTCACCTACCAAATGTTTGATACACCTCTTCTGTGGGATCTCATTAGACGGTGCAGATGTTACTAATGTGTGGAGAGAACGGTGATTCCTTACTTCCCTGTGAGGCACAAGTTGAAGTAAAAGCAGCACATTTAAATAATTGATGTTTATTACTTTTAATATATGCTGCTAACAGTTTTCATTTGATGATTGCGCTTTCTCTGTCTTAACTTTAGACTCTGCAGTTTGTGTGTGGGGGGGTGTGGATGTACTGGGTGTGTTTGGATGCTACTTTGAGGTTATGGCTCATTAGAGATGAAAAGAAAAACTGATGCCCCCTGTTCACTGTTTGTTCTGTCACTTGCCTCTGAGCTGCTGGCTGCTTGCACTTTGTTCCTTGGCATGGCAAGTTGAAGCCACGTCGGCGGAGGCTATTTTTAGATTAGAAAGACAGAGACTGCGGAATTTTTGGCCCATGTTGCACTCTGGAACAAAATATGTTAACACTAATTGTTACAGCAGGTGAACACAGAAGTGAAATAGTTTCACTTTCGCCGCTTTCTCCTTAAAGAAGCAACTTAATTGGCTTCAGTTCTCCCATGCTACATTACTGCTTGCCCTTTTATATTGTAGTCTTGTCCCAGTTGTGCACGCCACGTCTCTACCAGGTTTGACGAGAAGTGAATAAGTTTGACTTGCAACGCTCACGTCTAACTCTGCAATCAAATGTGACGGAAGTAAAATGGGAGAAACAAAGACGAGTTGGACACGTTTGAGAAATGGGGCAACGTCTTATCTTTTGGACACTTTCGCATCTGCTATCTCATGTCCCCATAGCAACTGTGTGACCAATGATGTAGCCCCCCCCCCATCTCCCCTCCTCAGATGGTAATTGTGGGTTTGGTTGAAACAGGTTAGAGCACACATTTTTTTGAACACCTTACTGAAATGTGTTGGAAAACCTAGATCTGCCATGAATGTATATATGCATGTATGCATTTGTATTTATACATGAATGAGTTTGTACAGACATGGACACAATTATTGTCACTCCTATTTTATTTAAGAAAAACCCGCTGTGGTCATGTGAATAACTTGAGACTAAAGTTTAACCAATGAAAATCAGACCTTGTCTTTTGAATTGTGGTTCAAGGGAATTATTTCTAAAAACAAACTCATGAAATAGGCCAGGACAAAAATGAAAAGAATTCTACCATAGGGACATGTTCAACCGTGTGTCCTCTAATTAGCATCACAGGTGTCTTCAAACTTGTAATCAGCCAGTTGGCCTAATTAAAGAGTGACAAGCAGTAGCTGCGATGTTCGGTGACCTGGTATGCACGGGACCCGAGGAAGTGGAGCGAGTTGACTTAGATTTAAAAAAGATATTGACAAGTACGTTTAAGGAAAAGGTTATAAGACCATCTCCAACCAACTTGACATTCCTGTGGCTACATTTAATCATATTATTCAGAAATTAATATCCATGGGACTGTAGCCATCTCCCTGGACAATATCGTTGGAGAAAAATTCATGACAAATTGAATAATGCGAATGGGAACAACAGAGCCAAAAGCAGCCTTCCAAGATATTAAAGGTGAACTCCAAGGTTGAAGGTATATGAGTGTCAGGTCACACTATTCTGCGTTGTTTGAGCCAAAGTGGACATAATGAGAGATGACCAAGTCGTAACACCACTGTTGAATATAAATCATAAAAAAAGCAAGACTGTGAGAATGTCCGATGGACAGACTAGACAAAACTGGACCCTTTAAGCGAGATACACCAGCTCTATGTTCACTGACACAAAAATAAAGCATACCAAGAAAAGAACACTGTCCCTACTATGAAACTTGTTGGAGGATCTATGCGCTGGGGCTGTTTTGCTACGTCTGGAATGGGATATCTCGAATCTGTGCAGGATGAAATGAAATCTCAAGACTATCAATGTATTCTAAAGAGAAATAAACTGCCGGTTGTCAGAAAGCTTAGTCTCTGTCACAGGTCATGAGTTTTGCACTGGGATAATGACCAACACCCCCCACCCCCGTGAATGTCTTGAGAACAAAACACTGGACCTTACTGAGTTGAGCCCTGATATAAATCATATTGAACATCTGTGGAAGGAACATAATTTTTTCCTGTGCTGTTTCTTTTTTAAATTTGTTTTCATTACATTTTTATTTATTACTTTTGTCACATTCCTACAGAGCCCCGAAGGACATATGGGAAAAAATAATTTATGGCTTTATAAGACTCCCATTTCACCTCAGTTTGATTGTGATTGATTAATTCAGATCACAGCCACATCCCCAATTTTAAGTGGGTGTGTACACTTGTGCAACCGCACTATCTCAGTTATTTTTTACCTCCCCTCTCGAATATATATCATGGTTCTTTTTTTATTACGTTCGACGGGTTATAGGCCCTCATAATGGCGGAATAACTTTTGAAATGATTTGTCTTGTCATCATTTTATTCGCCCAAATCCTATTGTTTGAACTGGAGTGTGCAGACTTTTTTATTTTTATATTCACTGTAGGCACCAAATCAAACTAAACGAGTGATGAAAGAAATCAGCAACCTTCTAATATAAATGGACATCAGCACACTGTTGAATTGCTGTGAATTCTCAACCTGTTGCCGTGTGGTTAAAGCCTGCTTGTGATCTTTTTCAGGTCTCTCTGAGATGCAGAGCCCCAGAGGTTTCCCAGTGCGTGTTCCAGAGCTATGAAGCGGTGCTGAAGAATTGAGAGAGCGGGGAAACCAATAAACGACGGGCTGGATGATGCCGTCTGCTTCTCCTCCCCGTGGACCACGTCACACTGTCATGCAGTTCAGGACACACTGGTTGCTGCATACTGTCTACCAGCTCTTTTTTGTTTTTCATCATTTATTGCTCCATTTAGATTTCTTTTCACCCAAATTGATTTTGCATGAGTCATTAGCGTCCTCTGAATGAACCAAATAATCCAAATGTGCAGGTCTAGCTCTCAGCTTCACCTGAACTACCTGTCATCGTCTTCGAGTAGAGACCTAACAGAATGCTGCCTCACTTCTGGCCTCTGTATTCACATCGCACTCTATTTATTACAGGTGCTCTTTACTGAAATGCCACCCGTCCTCAACCAAAATATGCGCTTCTTATGTGCGTGTGAGCTTCAGACAGGCGGTCTTGGCTTCATCATTAGTGTGTGTGTTCATGTTTCTTTCCTTCTGACAGCCATGTCTGGACTTTCTATAGACTGAAACAGCCCTCTGAGTTATCATTCCATCCTTTACTTTTCTGTTGGTAGATGTGTCTGTGTGTGTGTTTGCACCAGGGCAATACAATGTGGCCAACTGAGATGAAGGCTGAGGAGGACTAAGTGTAAATGATGAAGCAGCTGTTGGTAACACTAAAGTAATCAGTTGGTATGGCTGGCTTGGACAGCGCTCAGTTTCTCACCCTTGTACTTTGAAGATTAATTGGATTCTTTTTTTTTTGGTCACTGCATTGATGCCCTTTTCATCAGCTCTGCAAAATGTAAGCATCTATCTCCTTTTGTATTGATTGATTTGCAGGTGGCTCTGTTACCGATGTTTGTGGGGACGTCTGATGTTGAAAAAAAAAATAATACTGAATCAATAGGTTTTTTTTTCATTATTATTGTTTGTCCTTTGCGTGTATGTCATACAAAACAGAAATATTAAAAGGCTTGATCAATTCTGCTGTGCTACCTTTACTTCCATGTTTATTTATTTTTTTTTTTTTTAAGCCGAAATGCATCTAGTTGACAGGCTTTTTAAACTTAGAATGTTCCATACTAAAACGTAGTTTAATAATCCTTAAGGCTATCGTCCCAGTAGTTCCTTTGCTCCTGTTTCCTGTGGGGTGTTTTTGAGCTTGCCGACTGGGTGGACTGCGCATCTTGCTGCACTGGCAAAAGGTCAACCGTATGGTCTTAGCACACGAGCAACCAATGCAATATTAAGTACTGATCAAACTCATACTGTAACAGATCCTCCAATGCATAGGGTACTAATCAATCACTACTTGAATACTGCTTGGTTTTCTGTCTTTTGTCTTGGCTTGCTCAATATAGTGTACATAGATGGTGTATTACACCTTTTCTTGATGAGACAGAGTTTGTTAAAGCTTCAAATAAAAAAATAAAAAATACAAGCGTTCTTTTTTTCTGTTTATTAGTTTTTGAGAAGGTACCTGCCGAAGCAGTCGCGTGTCCCACACACAGGACTAAAACTTGCCTAATCCAAGTCAAAAAGCATATACTGAATTTCTCTTGTTTTTGTTGAAACAAATCCTCAGACCCAGTAACCCTCCAAAAAAGGGGTACGACCGCACAGATCTGCCCAGGGCAAGACATTTTCCCACATTTGTCCATGTAGTGTTGCAGAGCCGTGTCAATCAACATAACTCCACAATATCTGGAATATTTTAGAAATGGCCCTGGCATCTCAGAATGTTTTAACCACCTCTGCAACCTCAACATCAGAAATAAGTGAGCCTGTCTCAGTCGCTGGAATTGAGGAAGTCTATAAGTATTCTCCCCACCGACGCACAATGTCCCCAGTCAAGGTCAGCAGTCCTCTAACTAACCGGTGCACTGCTTCTGCCTCCTGCGACGCTAGATGGTAGACCAGAATTTCCTAACCTGTCACCCTTCCTCCTCCAATGCTTGAGTTTTGGGCCTATCGACTGCCAAAGTTGTATTCTGCTTGCCCTGGTGGTACCGAAAAGGCTCAATAGGACTCCGCTTGACAGAGGTTTTTCTGGTGGTTGGAACTTCATATGACGGGGGACTCTAGTTGATTCCTTGCAGACCCCCACACATCGTGTATGTCTGCTAGGCCTGAATGTCATCCTCACAATTTGAACTGAGACGTCACACAAGTCCAGTGACAAAGTATCAATTGAGTACAAACTGGGGGGGCATTTCTTGCAGGTCTTACTTTTATTGCCCATGTTGGTATTTAAGATAGTCTATCAGAACGGAGGACTACCCCGCAGAAGCATTCTTCTGCACTCCCTCCAAGGACTTCTTTTGCTTGGGTGACCCTACCATAGACACATGAGTACCTAGGATCATTTGTGAACCCCTCTACCATGATAAGATGATAGTTGCCGTTATTTGTTTATTCAGGTATTTATTTATTTAAGCAAAATACTGCATGATTGTAGATGAACACGTTTCCCACTGGACTTATGGACTGTTTCCTGCGATTTCTGTACACAGTGGTTGAAAGCACGGCTCATTAGAATAAAATTGCAATTCCATTATTAGGAATTTAGAAGATTCATGACGCCTTTTATGTACTTGTAAAATACAGTAATCAATCGCAATGGACGTTTGGCCTTGGCTCCCTGTTGACCTTTTCAGGCCAGACGTGACAAGCCGCTTCCTCAGCTCTGCATACAAAGTCGCCTCCTCTTTTTCATTTTCAATTTCCACAAACGGCTTGAGCTTCATCCACTGCTACCGAGTGCATCTTCAAGTCAAAGTAGCTCCTGTCAGAGGCCGTTTAAGGTCTGCGCTTCTATTAGGGGGCCCGAGCGAGGATTTCTGCCGCAATGCTTCAAGGGGGGCATGATACTCCCGTGGGCAATCAAGGTCACATGCTGATGCACTGCCTTCCTCAGCCCTTCAGTCACTATCGCGACTATTGTCTCTGCTCTGCGGACGATCAATAAGATTGATCAGGTTTTGTAAATGCCCGCCAATTGAGGGCCTTGCTGAATTGGTCACAGACTCCTGCGGTGCTGTGAGTGACTTTGTACTCCATATTCAGTGCCAAAGCAAGCCTTTATGGAGCCCTAAACATCATTTGACCGTGGCATTACCTCTGCTTGACTTCTACTAATGCAAGTGTGGAACTTATGTTCGACTAGATTTTGATGTTTGTGTGACTTATTTCATTTCTTTAATATATTCAAAGTAGCCAGGGGGCCCCAAGCAGCCACTTTGTTCTCTTATGCCTCGGGCCAGTTCTGTCACTATGGAATATTTTCTCAAAAATGTTGTCAGATTACATCACATTACAGGCTACCACCTCCCTTCACTTTCAATAACATTCAGCCACGAGGTTGTGTTCACTCACTTATTGATTGGTTTATGCCCCCCCTTTATGATTCAGTGAGTAATATCCAAGATCATTTAAGCGATTAACTGATGCCAACTTCAAACATGCTGAAAATGATTTTTTTTTTTAAATATATATTTCATGAGCAGCTCATCGATGTGCTAATGAAGAGCTTTTTATCAATGTCTTCCCAGCACTTTTCGACCTGGCTGCTTCTGTTAATGAATGACCAACATTTACCATGCACTCCTCCAAAGCTCTTCTAATTTTCTTATATGGCTCATGTTTTATGAGGAGTGAAGCAGAAAAAAAAAGGGCCAACTGCCGCACACTGCTAAACACACTGGACTCAACATGAGATCCACCAGCTAATTCTAATAAGATTCAATGTAAGAGCAGTAGGAAGTGTAAACTTGTAAACAATGCATTTCACAGCACATGTTCTGAATTGTCTCTGTCCCTGCAAAAATCCCACAAAAGCAGACACTGCATATGAAGGTCTACGCTGATATTCAAACCTATGTCCTCTCAAGTGTGAGGCAGATGTGCTCAACTATAGAAGTCCATGATAACATTAGTAAAATTCATAACTATAATAGATACAATGGAATGATAAAATATCGTTCTAAATCATTTTGCCCTCCCATTCTGTTTCAAGAACACAAAATAAAATGCTTCGATTAAAATAAATATAATATCCCACTTGGTCCTGTTCCGTTCAGCAGTATTGATTTAACGCTGCAGTATTTTTCTTATTATAGCTGTTGGTTGTAGTGGTTAAGAATTGCACTGTATTGATTTACCCAGCTATTAAGCTTTTAACGACTCCCCTAGATGGTTCCCATTATTATAAACCCTTGTTAAACTTAAGAAATGTAACTTTTAAAATGTAAAATGTAGGGTCAATAACGATCTGCTGATTATAGCCTGCATTTATCAGTTTTTTTGCTCAAAAATGTGCCAAAATAGCAAGGTAATACTGCAATAGATTTAATTATGGTCACAAATGAAAACCTGCAATGGAGTAAATCTGCAATAACTGAACTGTGAAGTAGAGAGGGAACACCCTGCACAAAAATATTGACCAAAATGATTAATATATTGTTGCCCATTTCTTTTTTTTCTTTTTGGTAATACATTACCAATTGTATTACTGCTGGAGGTGCCGGGGACAAGGCGGAGCCTCAGGGGCGATCCTGCCATTTCTGTTGCTGATCCTTCCATATGAAATGAGCTTCCATTAAATGTTAGGCAAGCCACCTCACTTTCCATTTTTAAACCCGGTTGGAGACACATTTTTATTCTTTAGCTTTCGATTCAACATGAGACTGTCGCTGTTCTGCTATTATTCTGGCATCTATTGTAAATGTGTTTTAATCGATGTTCTAATTACCTGCTAATTTATATGACGGCATATGGTAAGCGCTTTGTTACAGCTCCATCTGTTTTTAAATGTGCTATATAAATAAAATTGTATTATAGTATTCATGCATCTAAACATACAAAGTCTAAGTACAAAGTATATTTGCGAGTAAATATATATATATATATATATATATATATATGTATATATATATATATATATATATATATATATGTATATATATATATATATATATATATATATATGTGTATATATATATGTGTATATATATATATGTATATATATATGTGTGTGTACGTGTGATTTTCCTCATAGCAGATAACTCCCAAAATATTGAGTAGATCGCTTTTATATTTATGTATACAGATTGCCGTGTGCATGAGTAGAGCTGTGCATATGAATTTTAATGAGTGTTGCAGGACAGGAGGGGGGAAATCAGCAAGACATCTCCAAGACCTTCAGCTTCAGCCTGTGGTAATGAGTGTTTACCGTTTTCAGACACTAGATTACAACAAAACGCGACAAAGCAAGTCAGGAAACAAGATTACAACACTTGCCTTTTTCCTTCATTGACTCGGTCATGCTGAAGTGTGGGGAAAAACCTGTCACTGTCCATAAGTAATGGGTGCCATTAAGATGTACTGAATGTAGTCAGAAAAAAAACATAACATCAGATCTGAGTTTTTCAGGGTGATGACTTTTGGTGCTGACGTCGTTTTTATTATATAAGTACCCATATTCAGCCCAATCAACGGCCCCTTTTAATGCCTTAGGGTTGGGCAAAATTTTTGATTGGTGGACCACAATGGGTTCTACAATTTGACAAAGGGGCCGGGCCAGGAGCAGATGGATGGAGTGTTTTGGTAACCTCACCTCATCGGAGAAATAAAATAAAATAAATAAATAAAATAATAAAATACATTTAATTTTAAATGAAAGTGAACAAAAGCATTACAACAAAATATCTGTCTTTGACACACCAAAACATTAACAAGGTTCATTCATTTATTTTTTTTCTAGTTCGGCGGGCCGTATTAAAACGTCTAACACATGTGGCCCCCGGGCCGTAGTTTGCCCACACCTGCCTTAGGAGTTCTCTGGAGCAAGTGTGGGGATGTCGCTGCACCGGTGCTAGGGGGCGCTATTGCCTCGCCCCAGTTAAGGATTTTGAACTCCGGGGTCCACTAATTGGCCCAAGTCTGCAGATCTCAGAGCTCCATATGCGTTTATGTGAACTCAGCATTTATTTAATATATTCAAAACCCAAAGCATTCGGCGATTTATTGGCCAGTAGCTTTTTCTCAGCCCCTCAATGTAGCGGTCAAGCGCCCTTTCTGGAGCTCTGCCTGAACAAGTCTTATAAAAAAATGGATGGCTGAATACTTTTCGTGACAGTAAAGTTTGGGAAACGTTGCATAAGATAAGTGGACACTGAATGTTCGTAAAACCAAGGTCCTTACCATTCCAAATGGAAGTGGTGTCACTAAGTGGATCCGTGGCCATGGTGGGACTGTGATGGATGGGGCTCATCGTCTCAGCTCTGGCCGTGGACCCGCTCTCTCGACTAATAAGTCGTGTCCGTCGGCGAGATGATGTGCACTCCTGCATCTCCGTGAGAGCTTCCACACTGAATCACGTGACCGAGAGAGAGAGAGAGGGGGGGGGGGCAGATAGAGAGCGAGGAGCGAGGTGCCTTATCCGCAGACGCACGGTGCTCGTCAATTGGATGCCAGAGCAGAAAGCCTTTGCCTGACACGCCTGTGGATTGCTTTTTTTCATTTTAATATGCCCCGAAGCTGAGCGAACCCATCTATACCGTCGATTTGAGGAAGTATAATATGTGGCGGTGTGTGATTTTACCACACGTGGAGGGCGTCTGGGTGCCGTGTGATGGAGGTGCGTGGAAACGGTTCATCGTGGGGATGAAGAAGTGATGAAGGCACGAGAGCTCCTGCGCGTCTCGGCCAAGGTCAGATTGGAGCCAGGTTGTGATTCTGTCCATATGGAAGGCACCTAGGTGGGCTTCCATAAAAGGAGGTCTCTCTAAAAAAAAATCTAAAACTGTTTCCCCTCCGCGTGTCTGAGGTTTTATTTTTTTTTACAGTATTATAATTTTTGCACGTGTAACTATCCCTACCCCTATTTATTATTATATATCATCTTTTTTTAAAATGATTACTTCTTTTTGATAAATCTTTCTTTTGTGGTTGACATGCAAACCACATTGTAAAAAGGAAGTAGAAACTTTGTTTTTCTTGCATTTAGAACAACAATGACATTTTTCTGGGGTATAATTCATGATCTGACTGTCTTCCTTTCCACTCCACAGGATGCCATTACAGAGAACACAAGTCTGCTGGCTGCGTGGATTACTTATTCGGCCCTCCAGCCCGGAGCTATAACTTGGCTCTCTGTGATCCACGAGGGGGAAATCCAGTTTGACTTGGTCTGAGCTTGGTGTCCATGGTGTTGACCCGGGGCACCAGGAATGGTGGAGACGCTGAGTATCGCTGTCATCGGTGCTCCCGGAGTGGGCAAAACTTCAATCATTCGCCAGTTCATCTACAACGACTTCTCCGAGGTGTATACGCCGACCCGCTCCAGATATGTGTACCGACCCTCCGTCATCCTCAACGGGAGCATGTACGAGCTGAAGGTCCTGGACGTCCCGCCGATCTCCTCCTTCCCGTCCAGCTCCAGTCAGGTAACGCAGCACGGTGGTGGGAAATAACCAAGTATAAATACTTTAGTTACTTCGCTTCAGCAGGTATTTCAGGTATCTGTGCTTAAGTATTTACATGATGAACTTTTGAAAAAAAAATTGCCTGTAGTTTCTACATCTTAATCAAAATGGACATGACTTTTTTCCACAATCCATGGTCAGGTGTGACTCACATAAATGCAGAGTTCTTGGACCCCCTGATACGCCATAGCAGTCATTGTCATTGTCATTGTTTGTCATACCACCCGCAGTCATGGTTTCATGAAATAAAATGTTCACATTTTGCCCAACATACTCATAATACAAGCAGAAATAAAAACGACATCAAAAGAAATTGTGTCAACAGTTCATTCAGTAGATGTGAGTGAGCCTCATTCAAAATTCTCTTTTAAAATAGCACTTTCCAAAGGTTTATTGTCCAAGACCTATTTCTGTAGCAATTAAGGGCAGATCTACCAGGTGGCATCTCCTACCGCATCTCGGAAAGATACCTGTGACTTTTACATATGCCATTTTCACGTTGATGCAGTTTTCTGCGCTCTGTCATGAATCCTATATCGCAGCTGCATATTTAAAGAATTTGCTTACAATTGATCTAGTTCATAGCAATTAACAATCAAAAGCGCGACTTTCTCAATAGAGCAAGCAAACAACATGGCTTAAAAATCACTCCTAACTAACCTAAACTCCTAATAAATGCAGAATTAACGGATTTTCTGTGATTTGAATGCATGAGCCATTGATCATAGTTTGAAAAATCAATCGGAACAACTGATCACTGTGATTGGCTATGACGTAGCGAATCAGTACGGGAGTAGCAGAGGTGGGCCAACAGTAAATTTTCCTAGTCTGTCATTTGCTAGAGGTCTGCCCCGCTCTGTCCACCATCGTCAGTCTGTCCCTTTTTTTTCAAGCCAAATCAGAACTGTAATTGTCAGTCCGTCATCTTTATTTTAACGACACTTCTGTTATCTTTAAACTAGCAGTTTGTCAGCACTATTTTAGGATCGTCAGATCTTCTCCTTCTCCTCCTGCTCCTTCCCTTCAGCGGTGATGTGACAGTCACACAGGCACACATGCAGCATTAAAGTGGTCGCGGCTCACTGAACTGAGGTCTCGTGACAAATACCGAAGTGTCGCGGGCCAACTGGTTGGCCTCGGATATTGTGACATATTTCTCCAGATCGGATCGGTCAGTTTCCAAAGACATTTGTGTTGAATTGGCCACTTTGTCAGCTCTTTTAAAAAAGACATCCATCACATTGTGAGGGTATTCCCTCGCGCACATCCTTCTTCAATTCTGCCAACCGTATTTCAGTTGGATGTCGCTCACGGCTCAGAGTATTTCCAAGTTTGGTCATTCCAAAACATTGATTTGATTCTGGTGCTGAAGCCCTTCTTTTGTTGATGTGATGATTTAAACTTACCTATGGTGCTCTCCTGCTGAAGTCCACAATTGTTTCCGTGCCAGCATTTTTATACAAAGCCTTCAGGCCTGGCCTGGCTACGTTTTGCACAAAAATACAAAATCATTCAAATTCTGTTCGAGGAACTCATTGTCGTGGAATTAGATTAATAATTGCAGATGTGCAAATTATAAATCGAAACATTGCTGTCTTGCTGTTTCTCACGGGGGAAATATGACATTCTCCTTGTACTTAGATCAGTTGCGTTCACATTCCTTGTAAAGACCACAACACTTCTATTATTTCTTTTAGCACACTCATATGTTCCCGGTCTAGTTGCTATGGAGACACAACTGACTTAACACTTCACTTTGACGTTTTAAAGTGCCCCCAGTGAGGACAGTACGGTGTATTGTTATTTATTAACCACTGCGTGTCTTCTCCACCTTGATGCAGCTTGCCTTTGTATGCTTGTGGCGAAAATGCAGGATGGTTGTGCATCGACTTTACTGGCACAGCACTTGATTTTATAATCCCATATTTAAAAATAGAACACCCTGCCCTTTTTGTCATGACCACAGGTCATATGGCACATTTCATTATAGTTGGAGGTGAGGAGAGCAGGCTGACCGTTTTTTTTCCCTTATAGTAGCATTTATCTGGGCTTTTTTTTTTTTTCCGTGAGACGCGTATTTGTATGTGACTGTTGAGTCGAGAGCCTAAGAGGTTAAGCAAATATACAATGTTAACATCATAGCTTTTACATCTAATCATATCATGAACCCGAGATTCTACTGGGCAAAAGGTGCAAAAACATCTGAATGATGTTTGTGTCTGAGTGCAGGATGAGCACTCAAAACCATCTCAGTTGATGGTGTGAATCATGTCCTCGAGAGGACTGTTTTCAAGAGCCAAATCTCCAAGGTCGCCTTGTTTAGTTGCTTCGTAACACCTGATGGCGTGGCTCATTTCTTCTGTGGCTTTGACGTCACAAATAAGAGAGCTTACTGAGCAGCAGATGTGGCTGTCCGCACCGTGGAGGTGACACGTAGAACATAAAATAAGGCCGAGAAGTATATTGAGCAGGTTCATTAGCATACCAGAGCAGTGAAACTTTTTTTAATGTTCATTTTTTTTTGCCTTTCCAGACATTTAAATTGAGATTCCTCTGTCTTGATTTCAATCATGGTGTCCCTAACTCTCTCAGCTCAGGACCCAATTCCCCAGGACACAAACTTACAAAAATACATAACATATTACTGTCAAATCTACAATGTCTAGACGATCAGTATCCCACCTGAATTTTAAAAGAAAATACTGTCCAAATCTTAGTCTAGAATCCTGAATCCAATAAAAAATATGTCAAGATTAGGCAAGGTGTGGCAATGCAGCTCCTTTGCCTGTTGGTTTTCTTTTATATTTTTGAAGTACTTGTTTTCCTTGTTTTTATGACACTTTTATTAAAAATTCTCCATCTTGTCAAGATATGCAAAACCAAAATTTTTTTGCTGAGAGTAGCGTGTTCGTAGACAACACAATATATCCCACTGTCTACTTGTTAATGACACGATTCTTTATGTACCTTAACTGCTGTTCAGTAACACAATCATATTATGGTAATAGTCTGTCCAAATGCACCTGTTAAAAATCGATTATTTGCCACATCTACAATTAAAAAAAAGCACATTGCGTCTAACCCAAACCTCCAGTTGGGAGCAACCATGTACTCCCAGGGGAACCAAATCCCGGTCTTGTGAAACTGTTGTTTTTAATTTTGCTAGTGGCTCATGGCCAGTGCAGGTTTGTTCCTTGCCTCTTTCCCAAAGTCAAACAGGATCTGCTCCGGTTCACCCGAGACTCAAACCGTGGCACCTCTTGCTATGAGGCTGCAATGCCATCAGCTCTGACTTTGAATCGATTCCACTGTTCTGTCCCTCGAGTAGAGTTGTAGTTGTTTTTGTTTGAGCGACTACAGCCAGGTGAGAGGAAGCGTGCGCTCTAGAAAGAAGCAGGAGATGGTAATTACAGTGGTACCTTGACTTATGAGTTTGAGTTGTGTTTAAAGTACTAAATGATCAGTGTAGTTTTTGATACAGTCGATCATATTATACTGTTGAACAGGTTGGAATAGATAAGCCAAAACAAAACAGAGGCAATTGTTTTTGGCAATAAAGACAAGAGAATTGCTGTTAGGAAACACCTGGAGTCACCGTCTACAGAAAGCAATGAATGTGTTGCATGACGGATTAAGTAAAATGATGGGAACGTACCATTTTGGATTCTGGGGGGGGGGCTAACATTTTTACGAGTCAAATGGCAAGTCTTCCATGGATTTGCACAAAAATTGGATGGGTTTTTGCTTTTGCGCCAACCCTCCACGTCGCTTTATGAAAATCACTTTTTTTTCCATGAGTAAAAAAAGTGGCTCTTCTTGACTTCCTGCATTGTACTGTGACAGTCGGCAACCCAGTAAAAATGAAGCTGCCATCAGATTGAGAATGGCTGATCTCAATGATGCTTAACCCCTTTGAGGAGATGTAAGGAGAGCCGGAATGAGATGCGATGAGTGTTCCGTGTGTCTGTTGGAGTGCAGGCCACGCTTTGAGTCACACGAGGAGGCTTTTAAGCGCACAGATGTGTTGAATCATATCGAAGCGGCATTTCATCCCATTGTGAGGGGAAGTGTCGTCTGTTGTCAATCGCAGCCCCGGGAATGTATCCACACACAGAGAAAACCATTAGTAGAGTGCTGCTACAACATTTCTATGAGCAATATTTATGGGTGTCACTTGGTCAGCAGCTAACCTGCCAGGACTCCAGGCCCTTTTTCCCCCTTTAATTTTGTGCTTTTGTCTATTCTAGTCATGTCCGGCTTGTACTAAAGGCTTCTCGCTTTGTGTGTTCACGTTCTCTGTTCATAATGAGCATGCTGATGAGACATGGCGTATTTTACAATCACCGCCTTGCTCAGTTTGGAGCACTTTAGGCAGAGGAATGTAACTCTGGTTACACCAACTTGATTGTATATGGTGTTAAGTCCAAAATGTTAGTTCCAGACACCGCTCGTATTTTGACTTCAAATAAATTTGCATTTGGTGAATAGGCATTATTTATCTGGAAATGAACCAAGAAAGACTTTATGTTTAGCCTTTTGGTATTTATTTACAGTATTGATCCAGTCCCCAAATTATTCATTGCATTTCCTACTGCATTTAATCCATCCATCCATTATCCAAGCCGCTTATCCTCACAAGGGTTGCGGGCGTGCTCGAACCTATCCCAGCTGTCATCGGGCACATACACCCTGAACGAGTTGCCAGGCAATCGCAGGGCACACATAAACGAACAACGAATCACACTCACGATCACACTTGGGACAATTTGAAGTGTCCATTTAACCTACCATGCATGTTTTTGGAACGTGGGACCAATCCAAAGCACCTGGAAAAAAACCTACGCACTCACGGGGAGAACATGCAAAGAACACACAAATCTATAGCTGAGTAGATTTGGATGGATGGACAGGTTTTGATTCAGAGCACCAAAGTTCCAGCGAGGAGGCTGACTCCACAGCCATGTATACTGGCATGTCTGTCTGAATGAGTGAGAGGTGTTGGGACAAGATACAGAAAAAAAATCCTGTATCAATAATTTGAGGACTTATTAGACTCAAGTTGCCAAAATGCTCCCGTACATGCCACTTAAATGATCCATGAGGGTTTTTCCACCGACCATTCCGTGGATTGTGCCCGGCCCAAACTGTCGTGATTAATCCGTATATATATATATATATATATATATATATATATATATATTGCTATAATATTCCAATGTTATCTATTTTTGACACACACACTAAAGTGGAAAGACTGATTAAATTGTTTACATTTAAGTGCCTATAAACTGAAATAAAAAAAAAAAAAGATTGATTCTTTTGAGTTGCTGCATTATATTTATTTTTCTCAAGCTGAACTAAACCCCAATTTTATTTGAAGCCAGAGTATATTGTATGTGCTTTCACTAGTCAAAGCATGGAATGAAGATTTATATTGTATTTTTGGATTAAGAATGTGTCATGATCAAAAGGCACACCACCCTGAACTGGTTGCCAGCCAGCCGCAGGGCACACCGACACCGTCACGGAATCGATCCCACACTGCCCTCACACAAATCAGGCGAGTTTACCACTAAACCAGCAGTGACTGTATTAAAATAGAAACAGAATACTTAATCAACATAAGGGGGGGCAATCATGTTGGGCAAAATCATTATCAGCGGCAGACCAGAAGTGGCATCCCAGCACCAGAGCGTTACCTCCTGCCAGAATTCAATTTTCGGCCAAGTGAGTACAAAAAGGCAGATGTGACGTTTAAATGTATTTCTTTTTTTTTAAATCTTGGCTTTTGTTCTGTTTTAAAAATGTAGCTAGCATGTTTGCCTCACAATTCGATTCAGGGCCCAACACACACAT
Organism: Idiotropiscis lumnitzeri; assembly: GCF_059441095.1. NCBI lineage: Eukaryota > Metazoa > Chordata > Actinopteri > Syngnathiformes > Syngnathidae > Idiotropiscis > Idiotropiscis lumnitzeri. Next base: position 35,327,042 of record NC_142391.1, read on the forward strand.
ATTGTGTGGTATTTGTATATTCTCCATGTGCTTGCGCGCATTTAATCTGGCTTCCCCCTACTTCCTCAAGTGGAGTAGAAGATGAATGGATCTCTTATTATAGATTACTGTCTTTTTTTTGTGTCAATTCTGGGTTAAGGATACTCATGCATCGAATAAGAAAATCACTTTGGTAACAGTATCAGTTATTCTGGCCTTCACGTGAATGTGCCAACACAGCTGGTTCAGGAAAAAAAAAGTTCTTGCCTCAATAGTGGCAGGAATAAAAGAGCAACGGACGAGACAGGAGGAATTCAGTGCAGTCAATTAGAAAGGTTGCATAGAGTTTAATGGCCACGGATGAAGGACAGCTGACCAAATTGAGTCCTCTAATTTGTCATGAATAAGATGCAGGGTGGGGTGAGTCAGCGCGCCTCCGATATCTCATCACTTCATGTTACATTTGGAAAAGTGAATATTTTATTCTTTTTAAAGTCCAGTCTAATTTTGGAAACAAGCATGATGTCTATCTTTCTACTTTGTGTGGCATGCCTGTCTGCTGCTTGATAATATTGAGCGTTTGCCACAGTACGTCAATGAGATGCGATAACAGCCTCACAGTCGGCTCATTAATTCTGTTTTATTTTGGACACAACCGTCTGGACATTTGTCTTAGTTTTTTTTTTTTTTCTGTGCACGCTGTCAGCTTGGAATTACATAATGTTACGCGTTATGTAACTTGGAGCCTTCCAAATATGAAGCGCTCATCCCTGAAGGGCGCATGTGTGTGTTTGTGTGCGTGTGTGTGTGTGTGTTGACGTGTGCATTTGTGTGAGTGCAAATGGTGTTTGGGGAGCTTTAAAGGCACCACTAGGCCACTTTAGTCACAGGTGTCAAGATTAGTGTGGTTAAGTGAGGTGGTGGCACCCAACTGCAGCAAAAGCTAAGGCAGAGCCTTTTTTTTTTTTCTTTTTAAGAAGAAGAAAAAGTCGACTGCTGCCAGGGATTACTGCATACACATCAGCAGCAGCAAGGATTTAATAGAAACCACGAAGATATCATGGATTAAATATTTGGAAACACATTCATCCATCAGGAGCTGAATGGCGCAGGTCCAAGCTTACATTAGGCATGAGACAGGTTACAGCCCGAATTTGGAACCAGCCAATCGCAGGGCTCGTATAGACAAACAACCACTCACAGCTAGTTACACCTATGGACAATTTAGTCGTCAATGAACATAGCGGGCATATTGTGGTAAGAAAATCTACACAAGGTCAGGGAGACCATGTAAACGACAAAGCGAATTTAGAGCCTGAATACTGTGCAAAGGTCTTAGTTCTACTAATGAGCAATGGGCCATATTATGTAAAATTCTGTGAATTTCTCAAAATAATTTGGTTCGACATATTCTTGGTAAGGTCACTGTTGATTAAAAGATATTTCCGCGTCCTCAGGGGACGCAATAGATTTTAATTGCAAATCTGATTGCCTGACCTATGGTTGACACTCCTCCCCCCACAGTTTACATCAGTATACATCCATCACAATGATTCATCATTGCTCCTTAAATTTGGAGACTTGGGCAGCTTTGTCCTTTGTCATTTGCCGGCAGTTGTCAGGGAAACGTGTTGTGTTTTGGCTCTTGAGGAGACAAGGAGGAGATGCTCTATTCCTCCCAGATGACTGTCTCCAAACAATATCACCACACTTCACAGCCATGCTCCCCCAAGCACACTGTGGCACAAATAAACATGCCCACACGTGCATTTTAAAAAATCCACTTGACTTCATCAGCACCGTGTTTCTGCCTTTTCCTCCAATCGTTTCTTACCTTTTGTGTCTTGCACGGCTTTGGAGAAATTTACTTGCTGCCCCTCACCCTCCATATCCTCTTCTTCCTTCTCCTCTTCCTCCTTGTCCTGAGGACAGGGACCACAAGGAGGATATGAGATGAGAATAAAAGATGCTATTTTTAGCTCAACTGCAACTCAAGTCACTGTGCACCTGACAACGATTGTCAGATGTTGACATGCTATTATTAAATCACTTGTGTCCCATTAGTCTGGGAAAACAAAATATACATATATATATATATGAGCAGCCTCATTATCCCTGCAGATGTGTGCGGTGCTTCACACTCACTCTGCCAGTCACTCTCACTCCACCGTGCTTGCGTTTCCATCTTTGCAAGTTACACCAATCGACACCCTTGCTCCCCTTCACCGTGTGCATAACTGATGATTTTATTTGTTTGTGTGTAGCGTGAAGCCTCATTTTCAGCTTTACGGGAAGATTCCCCACATTAAAGTTTTGTGTTATTTGGGGCGCTGGGATGGAGTCATGAAATGTAAATACCACGGGGGAGAACAGTGTGGCTAATTAAAGCAATTATTGCTTCAAAGGGAGGGTCAAATGCTCATCAGAAGCATGAAATGAAAATATGGATTTGTAATCACCACCTTGATATGTGATGTTTTTTTAAAATTCCCTGGCTTATCTGCGCATGAGAAACAACAAAATCTCTAAAATAATGGACTGCATAAAAACACTGCATTCATGTACCTTCACAAAAACCTTCTTGCCTTTTTTTCAGTTACTAATGATCTGAAATGCAACAAAAGCATGAGCATTTTGGTCAAGTGCAGGAAATTATTTAATAATGCCTATTATGTATTCAAAAGAATTAGTTGTCTTTTACCTTTAACGGGACACTTGGACACATTTAACATTGGCACTTATGTCATATTTATGCATGTTGAAATAACATCACTACTTAGATTATATAGCTATCGAAACCAAAATATTAAAAATGTCAAATGTGATCAACAAGATCAGTGCGAAGAATTATTTCGGGCCTCAGTCATTGATAAACGATGCAAACTCACAATGTTATGAGAATAAGCGCGTGAGAGCTCGAACAAGCAATAAAGACGCAAGGCATAAACAATGAGTAGGAAGGGTTTTTTTTTATTTTTTTAACACATGCATGTCAAAATTCCCACACAGATGGAAACCCAAGTGTATCATTGTGTTTCAGCAAACTTACTAAACTATGACTTGGTCCTTATACCCTGGATGAAGCTCTTTGTGGAAAAGATGGCACACAAGCGATGTTGTCATCAAAATCGTTTCATAATTCTGGTGAAATGTGATGGCCCTCAGCAGACCAGCATGGCAACAGGAGTCAAAGATGACGCAGAATCCTTTTAGCAGTTACATCTTTAATTCAAATGGGTCCTGACACCATTCATATTTAATATTTTGCTCTGTGCCAATGAGCGTTAAAATTTCAGATAAAAAGTGGCAGCCTGAGTTCATCATGGTTGCCAGCTCTAAAAAAAAAAACCTCGATTTAGTTCACGAGGCTACCTCCCCCATCTTCTAAAACGTTATCTCAGGGCTGAGTTTCTTTTCTCATTTCCCTTTGAAAGCAAACCTTGACTTCGCAGCCCTTCCAAGTCCTCGCTTTCCATCTCCATTTTCCAGCAGGAGTAATAATGGCCGATGTCGTGGTGGCTAATTTTGTTACTTATAGGGTTACTGCGACTTTCAAATAATTTATTGATTAATCACAGTAAAGGCACAGGGAATGTATTTACCTTTTTTGACCAAATTGTATCATGACCCTATAAAATCAAACCAAAAAATTAAACACAACGCCGTTCTTTTGTTGCTCCATCATCGTATTCATTCAGTGTTGCCACAGTTCTTCCTCATTTGTAGCTAGTTCTTAACGGCTTACCCTCACCTTGTTTTACGACTTTGCCGTGGGTCGTCCACCTCTCAGAACCGATTACTCTTCAATGACTTTGAGCCAAAGTCATTTGGGATAATTAAAGAAGCACATGCTGTTTAGCTTCTCTCTTTAATGCTTTGTACACAGACCCTAAGGTGCATGGAGGTCAAAAAAAGAAAATTGCGTTCCCTCGCCAAGGTTTTATTTTTTTGTTTGCAAAGGAATTTTTTTTTTTTTGTTAAATGCACTTGCCGGGAAAATTGAATTGAATTAATTCTCTTAAAATATAAAGACATCAGTTCAGTTCTTGATACTAAGCACGGTTTCCAAATAAGTGAAAGACATTTGAAGCGAGTGCTAAACAATAGACCACAAGAAATGTTCCAAAATAGTGGACGCAAAGCATGGAACCCAAACTTTTTTTTAAAAAAAACTTCTTTGTCACCTTAGGGGCTGCATACCTTTGTTTTCCAGCCGTCTGTCCATTTTCTGCCCTCATTAGGGTGGTGGTGAACTGATCTGCAGCCAGTTATAGACTGTATACCATTGCAGGCAATTGTAGTTATTTACACTATGTTGCATATGAATCACACACACAGTATGAGCCAAACCAAAACAACTATGCGCTACTTGAAAAATTAAGCAGCACAATGCATTCTCATGAGAATTCAGCATATAGCAGATACAATAAAAGCAACATGGGAACCTGCCCCAACTCTATGAAGTATTTGTCAGTAAAATGAAAGCCACTGTGGCTGTGCAATAAGTCACCCTACAGTGGTGGGTCCTGCATAAACAAACTCAGGAATCAGGCTGATGTATAGCAATGAAAATGATTTTCTTTGTTTGACACAAATATAAATTCAGGATTATTTATGTTGCCAGCAAGTAAAATATAAATTAAGATGATAAACATCAGCCTGCTGAACTGTAACCTTCTCGCATTATCAATTTGAACTGCATTCAAGGGAAATTGGTTTTATTGAACCCTTGTAAGCTATAGAATCGCAAAACGATATACTGTTGATTGCTTTTAAATGCACTGAATGTTGCAAAAATAAAATGAAGCTCACTCATAATCAAAATTGTTCATGTCCATATGCTTTAAAAAATGAAAACCTTGCAATATAACCTTTGTGTTGAAGGTTCAAACACACATTTCTATACTTTTTGCTCACTCTAATCGATACAACTAAGCATTATTTGTGCACGTGTGTCCTGCAGGAGTGGCTGGATTTACGTTGCAGAGGCGTTCGCAACGCCAACGCCTACATCCTGGTGTACGACATCTGCTGCGTGGAGAGTTTTGAATATGTGAAGATGATCAGGCAGCAGATCGTAGAACACAGGTACGGTCAACTCCAAACAGCTTTTGAACAATCACGCAAATTTTTCGATGACATCGCACAGCGTACAATTTCACCGAAATGTGAAAGTGTACCAGAAACACCTTTGTGACAGTGTGACAGTGATAGATAAGCTCCAGTGGGAATATATCTTTAAATTCGACACGTTTCCCCAGCGTCCTGACAGTTTAGTAACGACATTTGATTGCCACATACGAGAAACCTCAAATGTGTCTGGAGATTGATTCAAAGATGACTTTTAAGCATGTTTCTGGTAGAAATGGGCCGCAAATTGACACTGTGAAATGGAGAGGATGCTCGGAAAAGTGCATACATTTCGATAATGGCTGACTTCATTTTGTTTTGCATTGTGCTTCATGACTACACTGCCCCCATGCAGCCGATATCCTCACCTTGAGTTTTGCACGTGTTAGTGTGAAGGTTTATGGTCCGCATCGTAGTAGCTCTATAAACCAAAGCTGGGGGGGGGAAAAAAAGGAAGAGGAATGGATGCAGGAGAAAGGTGTGATCATACATTGCATGAAGATCTGAAATGTGACTGGTGGTGGTGGTGGGTGGGGGGGTTTATTCTGTTTATGGAAAATAATTCTTCTTAATTGGACAGAATGCGCGTTCTCCCGGCATCAGTTAAAAAATAGAATTGTTATTTTAACATTTGCTTTTGTTTAGCCCACCGGCATGAAGCTATCTTGTCACGCACTTGGCACATTTTGTTCCTATTGCAGATATTTGTAAACTGTCAGTGAATAGGAGAAAAGTGGTGTGATTACTGCAATGTGTTTTTCAAATCTTTCAAAATTTCACCTCAGGGTTGCAAAATCATTCTGTTGAAGTCTCTTTGAGCGTATTCCTGTGTGTTGAGCTTTCGTGCCATCTGTCCTGTCTGATGTGCTAATATGCCAGTCTTTGTCATAAATGAGGCACGCTGTAACAAAGGGGAGGGCTTATTAGGCCTTAAAAGAAAAACAGATAAGTTGGGTGAACGGCAGCTGTCACTTGGTCTTCATACACTATAACATAACTAAGAGACAATTGAATTATTTCACTTGTTTTCATCAAAAATGATCAGGTCCTTCTAATATTGCCGACTGAAAAACTGAAAATTCAGGTTAGTAATGGCGTGTAAATGCTGAGAGATGCTACGCTCAAGAAAGAAATGATTGTGGTGCCTTTCGACATGAGTTTAAGTCATTACATGACTACGCTCGTAATGGAAAAAACAGCTTTTCCCCATTGAGATGAATGGAAATGTGAATTTGTTTCTCTGTTGGATTTTTAAATAAGGCAAATAGCACTCTACAAAATTGGGCATTATAAAAGCATGAAAACACATGAATTTAATTGTTAGTGCATCATGATTAATTATGACTTCTTTTGTTGTGTGACTAAGCCACCAGGGTGCAGTATAATATTGTCATGCAAACACAAATGAAGAAGAGTTGCACAACTACTGTAAGAGTCTACACCTGCAATCCGCCGCCACAGTGGAGGCATGGAACATAACCCACTTGGTCTCAGTGGCCCTGCTCCCTGGTTGCATGGTCTAAGTTCTGTGGAAGGTGCGAGTTGAAACTCTTTCCGAGGGGGGATTCTGCCAGAAGTTCCGAGCAGACCCGCACAATAGGTTTAGGGCTGCTCGGTGGTCCCTCTCTTCCCTTGAGTGTCACCCTTATTTGCGAACATTGTGTTAGTTGTGACCAATCAGTGACAAGCACAGAGGTCCAGTCATCTCACCCTACAAGATCTCGCAGTCATTGCCCACATTAGCACTGCACTTCCGCAGCAGAGAGTTCCCAGAAAACCTCTCGATAAGAATGTCATGGTGGCCATTGCACCTATTTGCAATTTTCTATTATTCAACAGTAACATTAAGGCTTAAATTGAATGAGTATTCACACCATCCATCCAATTTATGTACCACTTATCCTGGAACACTGAAGACTATCTGGTTCTATATATTTCCGCGTCCGATGTCCGTGCGTACGTCACTGCCTCAATGCCAAGCGTCAATTCTTTTCTTCATACGGACAAATTTGTCCTTCCACCTTTGTTGGCACTCCAACAATTTCAAGCCAATGGCTGCGGAAATCGGCGGCACGGTGGACGACTGGTTAGCACGATGGCCTCACAGTGCAGAGGTCGTGGTTTCCATTCCGGCTCCGGCCATCCTGTGTGGAGTTTGCATGTTCTCCCCGTGCCTGCGTGGGTTTCTTCCGGGTACTCCGGTTTCCTCCCACATTCCAAAAACTTGCTTGGTGGGTGGACATGATTAATTGCTCCTAGGTGTGAGTGTGAGCGTGGTGAGTGCCCTCTAATTGGCTGGCAACCAGTTCAGGGAGTACCCCGCTTACTGCCCGAAGATGGCTGGGATAGGCTCCAGCACCCCCCACGACCTTTGTGAGGCGAAGCGGTAAAGTTAATGGATGGATAGATGGCTGAGGAAATGTCAGGCCAGGAGTTGGCTGCCATTTGGTCATCTATAAAAGCTGGAGCTGGTATCATATCCATGAATATATTTGCACACCTCCTCGTCTATTTGTTCGAAATGGTGGAACTTGCCGGGAAAACCTGGTGTCGTCATTGCAGCATGTGACATAACGGACCAATCAGAAAAGAGAATGCGCACGTTGCGCGCTGCAACATTTTCTGACGCGTGCGCGGCATGTGTTGCAGAAGTGCTGTACAGCACAACGTGTCGGTTACGTGATGCAATGCGTCAGTTGTCGACCGTGCTGACGCGGGAGCAGAAAGAAGCCATATGCCAACTGATTGAATTGACTCAAATAAAAAAAATAATAAAACCACCAAATATATTTCTGGGGGGGTTGTCTTCGTCATGGTACTTGCTCTATCTAGGAAATACTTGCGATTGACGATGTCAACTCTGGATGTGTAAAATGACACTCTACAATCGTGTTAAACAAACACACACACAGACACACGCACACACGCGCAGACTAATTTACGCTTACCACTCACTTGCCATTTCTTTTCACACGCCATATTGCTTGCAAAGCATTGCTGCACAGTGTGGTGTGAGCCCACCCAGGGCCCATGAGCTCTAATCCTCCAATCCGCCCACTCACACCTCAGAAGAAAGGCAGGCAAAAGCTGCAAATAGCTCAGCTTGCACGCATCCAGCGCCCACATGCTAACGCGTGTCAACCTTTGCAGGGACGGCAGCAGCAACGAGGTGCCCATTCTGGTGGTGGGCAACAAAAGAGACTTGCAGCGGCAGCGCTTCATGCCTCGTAGGGCGGTGTCGGTTCTGGTCAAGAAGACGTGGAAGTGCGGCTACGTGGAATGCTCGGCCAAGTTCAACTGGCACGTCGTCCTGCTCTTCAAGGAGCTGCTGGGCATCGCCGTGGCGAGAGGCCTGCGCCAGAATCACACCTCCATCCGCCTGCAAGGGGCGCTCCAGAGAAACCGCTGCACCATCATGTGACCCTCTCACCTCAGCAAGGGAGCAAAGGACTTCTTGATCTAAATGGCTGGAAACTTAATACCCTGTGGCCTCCTGCTTTACTGAGCTGATTTTACATACTGAGAATTATTAGAAGCTGCGCTTGCACGATTCCAGTCCTGGGTCATCCAACCGCTTCCGAGTGTCATTCTGCTGTTCACTTTTCTGTCATAGAAGTAAGAGGAGTCAACATATGACACAACAGGCCTTGTATTGCACCGACACTCAGGTGTCTGACTCCTTACTTCTCTTCGTGAGGGCAGTCTGATTGGAAGGAAGCTATTTTTGTGAGACTCAAAGGCGAGAGGCAGCAATATTGGTTGAGTCTTCCTTGTGAATTTGTTCTATTCACTGAGGGGGAGGAGGTGACAAGCGAAGAAAAAAAAAAAGATATTTGCGGAGATCTTCTTAGAGGGGTGGATTAGTATGTTTCTAGATTCAGTAAGGTAGCGTACATTGTCCCGATTAAATGACACCTTTTCTTTCCTATCCATACTGCACTCATGATGATGTTTGTTTAGGCGAAAGGTGTTGTATAGTTTTCATGCAGCGGGAAATGCTGCAGTCCCTTATCGTGATGTACTGTAGGACCCCGACACCCCACCCCACCCCTTTTCATCACAACCCCCCCTACTCAGTGGCTGATACTGGTGAATACATTAACACAAGGGAATTATGGACCTGCAGGAGGATGCAGAGCCTGAAAAAAGGCACTGCAAGCGGGTTTGGTTTTGTGTGTGTGTGTGTGTGTGTGTGTGTGTGCGTGCGTGTGCGTGCGTGTGTGTCTGCGTGCCCGTGTGAGGAGAGAAAGTGGCATATGCTTGATCACTGATAGTCAAGCAAGCAAAAGGACGGAATTGAGCAAATGAGAAACAGATGCTGGAAGCTTTGTTTTAGAAAGGAGCAATAAAATTCCACCTGACTGACAGAGACATCGTATTGTGTTTCAAATCAGTCGATCAAACCCATCCACACTTAAAAAATGCTGCAGCAGTGCTCCAAGACGTCAACCAAAACACCACTTCAAGTGTGTCCGAGACAGAGAAAACGGTAATAAAGGTTTGCTACCGAGCTCTGAACAGTACATGGCAATTATGTGAGATTTACAGTTTGTGAACATGTCTGCACTGAACATTAGATGACTTGTAGGCTACTGAGGAGGGATTTCTTGAGTAATTGACTTGCATGCTATCGTTGGCACTACACCCAACAGGTCAGGTTTTAATTGCACTGATGTGAAAATGTGATATTGTGTTGAATTTTTTTGTAACACATGGTTGTCTGACTGTGTTGTAAGTTGCGGAGTGGAATGATTGTTTTACACTGGCATGTAGGAGCACATGCTCGTGATGTAGTGCTGATCCTTCTGTCAGGGTAGATTGCTGTATTAGTAGTTTTTTTTTCTATTCAAAATGTAAAAATACATGTAGCAGCAACTGCGTGTAGCATGAGTTCTCATCAGATTGTGTGTTTCCAAATAAAAAGGGCTATAGTTGTTCTTTTTTTTTTAACAAACTTGTATTTGTTTTATTATGCTAGTATTGTGATATTTTGACATGATGAATTAAATGCGTTTGGGAACAGCAACTGCAACCTTCCAGTGCTTTTTATAGTTCATCACGGTGTGGCAAAATATTGGCAATACTGCCATCTAGTGTACAGTATGTACTTTAACGCACCATTTTACTTATGAGCTATTTTTTTTTATTCCTGGTTCCTACACAAGTAGTCTGATTGTCACAAAAAAAAAATCATCGTATAAAAACATGATCAGCTAAGCTTTTATCCACAATACTGAACTGAGGTGAGATTACATAAGAAATATTCGGCCTTGCATAAAATCCTCTTTAACTGCCTCGTAAGTAATTTTATATATTTTAATTCACATCAAACATGTTGAACGTTTTGATTAATGGTTTTTTTTGGAAAGATGTTGCTGTGAAAAGGGGTTTGCAACATTTTCTGGCATATTTAATAACCACCACAGTGACTGAGCTTGTGAAGCAAGTTCTTTGCTGTGCTTGCGTGGCTTTTCTCCGGATACAACGATTCCTCTTGGTCGTTTTGAAAAGTTAGGTTACTTAAGGTTAACTCTCATTTGTCCATAAGCGTAACTGTGAGACGTGTGAGTGTTAATTGTTATTATTTATTTTTTGTGTGTCCTGCGATTGTTTGGCACCCCGTCACATTTCATCCAAACCCAGCTCGGCTCCAGCTCACCCAATAAAATCTAGTAATACCGGAGCTGAGGAAATGTAATTCCCAGAATGCCTTGAGGGGACGATATGAGAAATAATGACAAATAATTTATACATGTAAATGATGTTCAGTTTTAATGTAGCGTCGGGCAAGGAATTTGGCCCTTCGGTATGGATTTGCCTACTTAATCCGTATTTTAATAACACCACTCACAAATTATGTGTCGCAATTATCAGAGCTGGGCAATTGATCCTTTTGATGCCAGTCAGTCCCCCGCACTCCGGCCGCGAGAGGAACCCACTTACCCCGTGGTTTTCTTTTTTTCCCTTTTAATCGAGTGGTGTTAAGATTTTTCTCTTATAGAGAGAAGACAAGGCCATAATATACAACATATTAGCCAACACTTTATTTTAAGTGGGCATGAGTAGAGATGATTTTTTTTTTGTTATTTAGACTGCCCCCACTTATAGTCCGCACAAGTTGAAGTGTCTCAGTCACCATTTCCCCCCTTTTTTGTCCCTCCTCCAGCGTCAAAACACCACCGGCGTCATGTGAAAAGGAGGTTGCTCGCCTCTCTCGTTCGCTCGCTCTTTGGCTGTGGCCGGACCTTCCTCCGCCTCGCCCTTTCACCAGCGCCGACTTGCTCGCTCGCTATCCAGGCGGGGGTGCTGGTGGCGGTGTCCCTGTCGCTCCTGTCGCCGGCTAAACCTGCTTGCGGCTGAGCGAAGGATGAGTGAGCAAGGGAAGGGCTCGGCTTCTGCTTCTGCTTCTGCCGCGGCCCCGCCAGCAGCCGCAGCTGCAGGAGCAGGCTCGGATACTTACAAAGGCTGGCTTTTTAAATGGACCAACTACCTGAAAGGCTACCAGCGGCGATGGTTCGTCCTAAGCAACGGTCTGCTGTCATATTACAGGTAAAAGCACACACGCTATAGTCAACAGGCAAAGAAGTAATAATGCAAACGGAGCGAGTGGTTTTGGTGCATCACTCCATGCAGCTGGATACGGCGGCTGGCTAGCAGGCTAACTCTCACTGCCAGGCGACCAGATGACAGCCACTACAACAACGTGAGCGTTTTGTTCCAAGTGACAGCTGGTTTCGCAGTGGCGACGGCACCCCCCCTGCGCTTGCCGAGCTCCGTTATGTGTCACTAATGTGGCCGTTGTCACGTTTGTGACACGTTAAGCGCAGCGATTTGTGGGAACGACATCCCTTAGCTCGTCAAGCTAGCTAGTTTCATTCACGATGAGATTCAAGCTGTATTTACACAAAATTTTCGGCATATAGTCACCCATTTATTTTTTTACGGCCATATTTGAATTGGTGGTTGTGATGCTTCATTGAAACAATTGAAAGCTTTGTTATTGTGCAATCACCTGTGGCTCAGGTGCTTCTTAGAGGCAGGTGCAAACAAAGAAAAAAAGAAAATTGTAACGTACCTTTTTCCGTCAATGTGCAGCTAAGTATTTATTTACTACAATGTCTTTGTTCATTTAGCTATGCCGGTGTAGTGCAGTGGCAGGCAGAACAATTAATGGTCTCCATTCGATAACAGAAGGTACGATTAACACGTGTTTTCACCTGTTTATACAACACAATAATTGCTCTGTATTCATCCAAAACAGAATCACATTTCAAATTGAGTAACTAAATTTGTTCATTGCATTTTTTAACTGTTGAACGTATACCAGGTCTCTGTTGAAAAATGGACACATTTCAAATGAAATTCTGCTAACTGCCACAATATACCCCCTAAGCTTGTCTAAATTGGAATAGATGTCAAAGAACTATGCCAAAGTGCTACATCTTGACCAAGAGTCATGCTTTGTATGTTGGGGAGGAACTAACTTTGGACTGGGTTGTTAGTGGAAGTTAAAGAGAGTCCCGGTCGCATGTACTTGTGTATGCGTACAGTTAAGTTTTCAAAATTAAATGATCAGTAAGTCATTTATTTTTAAGATTAACATTGTTCGATGAGTTTAAAATTGAAAACTGTTTTGGCTAAATTTTATTTTATTTACAGTTAATGTTAGCATTTAGGGCGGCAGGGTGGACGACTGATGAGCACAATGGCCTCACAGTGCAGAGGTGCAGGGTATGATTCCGGCTCCAGCCTTCCTGTGTGGAGTTTGCTTGTTCTCCCCGTACCTGTGTGGGTTTTCTTCGGGTACTACGGTTTCCTCCCACATTCCAAAAACTTGCATAATAAGTTGATTGAACATGCTAAATTGTCCCTACGTATGAGTGTGCGTATGGATGGTTGTTTGCCTCTGTATGCCCTGCGATTGGCTGGCAACCAGTTCAGGGTGTCCCCCGCCTACTGCCCAAAGACAGCGAGTATGGACTCCAGCACCCCTGCGACCCTAGTGAGGTGAAGCGTCTTAGAAAATGGATGGGGGTAAACATTTTTGGGGGGAGATTCAATAACTTACGCTTTTAAAAGCTTTCCAGTATTTTCTTTTTCCACATTTTGTGACGTGAAATTGTTCTTAATGTAAATTACTGTACATGTCATCTTTCCGACAGTCAGTCAGTTGAATTGGGATCCTATGGTGGCAGGTGCTGATCCTCACTACTCAGTTGCAGCTTTTGCAGATTGTAAAAATTGTTTATAGATTGATATGGCTGTAGGTTCCCTGATCATTTTAGCTCATCTTAGGCATCGCTACAATTCTTTCAGTTTTAACATTAGAAGAACATCCAGCCTCGGGAAACCTCTTTGCCTGCTGACATCAGGTGTGCGTTATTTGACACCAAGGTATGGGTGTCAGAGCCTGTGGTGAAAGCAGAGACGCCTGCTGCCGCTGCCCTCCATTAATAGTCTATTACGTAGTAATGCCATTGCCATCACAGCGCAACATCTGAGCACAGACAAGTTGTTGTCTCATCATCTGCTCGAGTGTGGTCGTGTGTTTGACCTGAGGGATTTTAATTTAAATGGCAGGCTGTTTTTTTTAATGTTGTGAGAGAAGTAAAAATAGACAACGTGCTTATTAATTATAACCAATTCATCTGCATGTTAAGGGATGACATGTTCATTTCTTTTTGTATTATAATGCAAACCTTTGAGATGAGAAATATCGTGACATTCTTAAAATAATGGCCAATGTAATTTTGAGGAAAAAAATGCCTTAAGCATCTCATGATTCTGGCCACCTCTGCTAAAATCAGCTTTATCCTTAGTTAAAGCGATCATTCAATTCCATCCTTGCATTGAAATTATTGATAACTATATTCTATTTATTATTTGGTTCAATCTTTCGTGTTTTCTGAATAAAACGGAGAGGAGCTAATTTATTTGTTTTTGGACCCTGTAATGACGTTCTGGCGAGTTTTAAAAGAAAAATATCAAATTTTATTTCCCTTTCAGAAACAGACAACATTCGCAGAATTGACCTTAAAAAATATATCTTTCCAATATGAGACGTTTCAAGATGTATCTCGTTATATTTTAAAGTGGAACAATTTGATTTAGGTTTGATATGATGGACTCATATCTTTTAAAGTGAAACATAATTTCTCATTGGAATTGTTCTTTTGTTCCAAGCCTAATTAACATGCAAAACATTTGCATAACAGTTGAACTTTTCTGTGAGTCCTAATGCTTTCACGATCTTACTATTTGAATTTTGCGTGGCCAATATATTGGTAACATGATAACAAACACTAATAAAACATGATCACTTGACGAACAGATGCAACTTCATCAGCAACACGAGAAGATATGTTCAGTATTATTTTGCTCTCTTTGAAAGGTCAGATTTCATTTGACATAAATTAGTTGTGGTGGTGGGTCGCACTTTCAACAATTAGAGGTCCAGTCAATGTGATCTTAGAGATCTCTTTAATACGAAAGGCCTGTTGCTGTGAAAGCAACATGTTTTTTTTGTTCCTTGACTTGTCGCTGAGAAGGCAAAGTGCACCGACAGAACAGCATGATCAATGCCTCAACTGCCAAAATGGAGCACCTGCCTCTGTTAAATTGTAATGACTTTTATTGAGATGTACCATTCACAGGACAAAGATTGGCTTTTTTTTTTTTTAATTTCTCTGTCAGCCATGTCTTATCGTTGGGAATTCACACAGACAGTCTTCTTTCTTAGATTTTTAATTCTTCATTCCATATTCAATTTGCCAATTTTCTTTTGCTTCTAGTTGTAAAACCCTCAGCTCTTCTTGTACGCGCCTTTTAAATGAGATCTGTCTGGCTGCTTTGGAGAAGATTATAAGGCATTAAATGGCTAAATGCTGCTTGATCTGGCATATCAGTGGATCTGCTCCGGTCTTTCATGGACGAGCAGGCCTGTCATACTTCCCTCTAAACCACAGGAATGAAGATACTCAGTGAGAGGGTTGAAAGTTTTCACCAGTTAAGGTCAGTAGAGTTTTGGAATAATAACTGATCAGGTGCGTTTCCAAAGCAGGGAGTCAGGCAGAAGCAAATGCTTCTTCAAGTTGCATTCAACTTCCTGTTCCAAAGTGAGCATGAATTCAACTACGGGTGGATCTCGTTTCTGTCCTAGCACCTTGATGCTTTGACAGCAACCAAGAACTTGAGGTTGCCATGATTTTACTGACGATTTTCAAGTTCCTCCAAAATGATATAAAAATCATCGTTTAAAAGGGGTTGAACGACAACAATTTTTTTCTGTGGTCTACTATATAATGTGGTGAAAGTTGAGTCAAGTTGGGTTGATAGCGCAGCACAGCAGTCGCCAGCCTTTTTGTATCATAGACTGCATCGTTTTACATTTTTCAACAGACTGGGATCGAAACAAATGAAAGCAAATGATTAAAAATACAACTCACCAACACGCTGAATGCAGTTGGTTAGAAGTGATGACCTTTGACTGATTAGTTGACAGTGTGTCTAACTCCGCCGAATGGGCGTTGAATAACTTTCATACCGCAACAGAAGCATGCAAATGAGTGTGATGCTTTTGTTTTGTTACATTTTTTTATCTTTTGAAAATGGAAATGCTGTGTATCATTGTAGCACCTATTCAATTAGCGGCCTGCAGCCTTTATGCGACCTGAACGCAACAGCCAAGTAATTAAAAATATGACAGTCACTGTCTTACAAAATACAGGATACTGTGGCTAACACAGTTAGCTAATGCTAATCACAGCAATTCTATTTGCCATTTGGATTTGCATGACCCAGAGTAAGACCCTGGCCAATAATTGCCATGGTCGTTGTATGTAAATCAACTCCAACATTATTTTACAGTGTTGTGAAATTCAGAACGCCTTGTGTCTGTGATGTTTTAGGGTGTTAAAGAAAGGCAAGAATACCAAGCACTCTTAATTGTTTCAGTAATCTACTAGCTCATGTCCTTTTTGGATTTATCTGTTTGACTTGGCTCTCCCATGTTCCCTTTGTCCTCATCAGCATTTCTCTGGTAACCTCCCACTGTGTTGTACCATACAACATTGAGAGCCACAACAAAGTTATCTAAATTGTCCAGCTGGGTGTTGTCATTTCCTTGCCCTTTCCCTGTATGCACTGTGTCAGCATGCTTTGTTATTCACCAGGTCTTATTCCGTCCTTGTGTGCTCCAGATCGGATTTGTTTTATGAGGATGCATGCACAATGGACAGGTGAAATACAAACAATATTTTAACTAGGGACAACCTGCTCTCAGCATTGTCCCCTTCTTACCACATGCACCATAACCCCCCTGTGGTTTAGCTTCCTTGTATGAATCCATTGCCTTTGCACAGCCTCACCTTCCTACCGTATGGATCTGGATGGTCGCTTACTCATCCAGCTTGTAGACCCATTAAACACAAGCACGGTGCATTTGTGCTGGACAAAGAAATCTTGGCTGTTTACAGCTTCTCGTGTCTGCTCGTAGTAAACTGAATGCATTGCTTGTTGCGGATTAACACATTTACTGCCATTGACGGATAAAGACGTCAAAACCCTTTTTTCTTTTTACTCTGCTGGTCGTGAATGAGTTAAGAACACCAAGTGAAGGCTTTGTGAGGAAAGTCAGCGCTAACCCTTACAGACCCTAATGAGGTGGCAGCCACCTTGTCAGTGTCAACTGTGACTTAAGACTCTGGAACTACTTAACGGGTGCTATCACCCACAGACCACATGACTGTGTGTTCCAAAATGTCTGCTTTTGGACCAATGGGTGATCACATGATTTGTTGTCTCACTTGAAATAACCATTCTAGCATGTGATGCTGCAGTTTGGTTCCGGATGTTAGTTAATGAAACCTGTATAGGCTGCTCTTTCTAATGTGAAATTATACCTAATTATTGCTTGCAACCAGTGTTGGAAGTTCATTTTCTCTCCTCAAAATATTGGCATGTCCCCATTGTTGCCACCTATACAGTGCACACAAGTAGACAGCTGCAAGTTTCGCCTACACAATCTCCTGAGGAAAAACTTGTTGCTTGAATGCTCTATTTTTGATGAGAAATAAACGCAAACAGTGTAGTATTTAATGTGCAAGCACAAATACAATCTAAGTTAGGAACCGGGCTGAGGTAGAAAATGAGCTGTGTCTCACACACACTCACATCCACGCACGCACACGCACACGCACACGCACTCCAACTAAATCCCACTCTTGTCTTCAGTCTGCTGTAAAAGGATAAGGTCCTATCCCCCGACATATGAAGGCTCATTTACCGCGTTTAACCGTGTTTTCTTTTTAAAGACTAATGAAACCTGGCACTCATGAGGAAAAAAAATAACTGTCATTCAAAAGCCCTTCCCTCCCAAAAAACTTTCATCAGGCAGAAAACACGATGTTCAGTCCACGCTCGCCCAGAAATATTAACATGTTTAAATATTAATTCCATTCATCAAACTTGTTTCCGTACAACACTGCCAGCAGCTAAACATCAACCAATGCCAGTATCCCTAATGAGTGACATTGTGGTGTATGCACTAAAACAGACATACCACAAAAAGAGGTGTCAAATCCCTGTCCAGAAAGTGTCCTGCCAAAATTTGGCCTGAGCCACAGGTGGTTCTACTTGAATCCAAACTCATTTACCTGCTGGTTGAGTAGAAGCACCTCCGGCTAAAGCCACAACGGGGGAGGAAACACCTTCTGGACCTGGATTTTGACACCTCGAACCGCAAAGTTTGGATTAAAAGCTGCAACTTTTTCCACAGCTGTTACCCCTGCAGGTTAAACAAAGATTTTATTTATTTGCAAGTTTTCCTGATCCAGGAGGGATACGGCTATTCTGAGCTTCTCTTTGATGAACCAAAAGTTTGTTTGAATATTTCAATGAGCTCTATGTTGAAGTGTAAACTGGCCACAGTTTGAAATCAACCCTCACCTGGAATATTTAGAAAGGTACAGTAATAAGATCAGCTCCACTCGCTCAGTGGTAGCGTGGTCGTCTCTCAACCCAAAGGTTGAGAGTTCAATCCTCAACCCGTGTGACCATATTGAAGCATCCTTGAGCAAGTTATTGAACCTCCCAGTTGCTCCTAATGTTTCATTAGTGCCATACTGAAAACATGACTTCTTTTTGTTGTGGCACCAGCAGTATTTTTGCCTGTTCCACTTTATGCCGTTTCCACGTATTACCTACAAAATATTGGCAGTTTTTAATTTCTCTTTCAATTATTCTGCCCTACCTGAATGTGCAATGTTTTGCAAATAGCTGACAGTTAAGTGTTCTTGCTTCAAGCTGTTCATTTGTCAATAATGTTAATTGAAAATACTTTCAACACAGCGTTACGGTCATTATCGATAGTTTATAGCCTCTCACTTTGCTAGGTTAACGCTCACATACAATACAATGTTATTTTTATTTTTTTTTAAACTAATCAATTACTTGCAGTTTTCCTGACAGGGCACTGTCCTCTTGTTTCCTCTATACGTTGTTGTTTTTAAATTGCCATTCCCACAGTGATCTCTTTGTTCACACTGTTTTTCTTTTTTCAAATCAGAGGAGACAAGTGAATTGTTTTCTAGACATCCATGGCCCATTTAATGGTGTAACATGCACAAATTAATCTCTCCGTGAATGTTTCTTTTTTGCAGGACACAGGCAGAAATGGCACATACATGTCGTGGGACAATCAATCTGGCCACCGCTCACATCGATACAGAAGACGCCTGCAATATTGTCCTGAGCAGCAGTGGCCGTACGTATCACCTGAAAGCTAGTACTGAAGTGGAGCGGCAGCGATGGATCACAGCCCTTGAGTTGGCTAAGGCTAAAGCCATTCGCATGATGAATGACCAGTCTGGTAAGTAAGTGCAGGCGGCTACTTACCGTATTTTTACGGCCATACGACGCGCTGCTTCAAAGTGCGCAACACCAGTTGAGGGTGCTATTTCCGTCTTTAATGCATATTACTAGGCACGCCGCATTACAAGGCGCCAGCTCGTTTCGTTCGCGCTAGGTCGGCCGATGCCAGCTCACCAGGACTCAATCTCCTAAGGGTGCGATGCCATGCTTTGGGCTTTTTGTCTGTTGTCTAAACCTGGGACGTTTCTTGCTTGCAATAACATAAATGATAAGACAGACTACAACATTGTGGACAGCTGCCCTTTTGTCCAGCTTTCTCCTACACCATCACCCAAACACAATAGTCACATAATGTATAAGTCACGGTCAATTAGAAGCATAGATGACTCAGACTCTGACCAGCAGGGTGTGCTAACATGCACTCCGAACAGCCCAATGAGTAAAAGGGTTGATGGTCGTGAGTGATGCTTAGTCCATATAATGGGCGCGTCGCTTTACAAGGCGCTTTGTTTGTTTTGGGCAAGATTAGGGACTTTAAAGAGCACCCATGGCCTGGAAAATACGGTACTTCGAGAAAGTGGCGCATCTGTGACATACTGACCCTTAGCCACTTTTCCAGTGTTGTATACCCTGAAACTCGGCCCACTCTGTGTGGTCAGATTTCCATTATACCTTTTTGGGATGTGGTTACAATAGAACTACTTTTCAGAACCTCCTCCTGAGCTGTCATTGGCCGAGTGTAGTCATAAAAATGCAATAGACATATACAGTGAAACCCCGGTTATCGCGGTTAATGGGGACCGAGACCACCCGCGAAAACTGAAAATCCGCGAAGTAGCGGCGCCACTTCAAAAATGCTTAAAAAAACCTACACAGGTATACAGTATACCCCCCTGTATACAGTACACCATATAGAATACGGGTAGAGAGAGAGTGAAATTGATGTTATAACAAAAAAATACAAATTATTATTAAAACTTATTATTTTTTTATTCCCCAGCCGTTATTTTTGTATTTATTCAATTACTTCTTTTTGTATTTATTTAATTACTTCGACTTTTACCTGCTGGTATGGCGTCCGGTGTGCCCTGTGAAATGAAAGGTGGCATTCTTCATTTATTTATTTATTCATTCATAACTGACAGCCTCGCGCTCCGCTCGTGCCCGGGCGGAAGAGGTGCTCCTCTTCGGCTTAATTGTCACGCACGCCGGACCTGCTCCCCCGAAGCGTGTCTCCGTTCGGTTGAACTCGGTTTCATTTCGCCCCGCTCGTGCCCCAGGTGGAAGGTGCTCCTCTTCGACGTAATTGCCACGCACGCCGGCCGGCTTCCTCCGGAGCTCTCGTACGGTCCCGAACGGAGCGAAATGTCGCCCCGCTCGTGCCCCGGGCGGAAGGTGCTCCTCTTCGGCTTAACTGCCACGCACGCCGGCCGGCCTCCTCCGGAGCTCTCGTACGGTCCCGAACCGCGCGAAATGTCGCCCCCGAACGTGCTCTTCTTCGTCCACTCTCCTCTTCGCCCACGCTCTTCTTCGGCGCACGCCGGCCGTCTAACCGCTCCAGCGCCCCGTCGTGCCGCTCGGCGAAACTACAATGCCCCCGCGGAGCGGAGCGAATGGAGAGCCCCGATCGTGCCCGGGCAAAAAAGTTTTTAATTTTTGAATTTTTTTTTAGACCCGCGAAGCACTGAACCCGCGAAAGGTGAACCGCGAAGTAGCGGGGTTTCACTGTATTGTGTTTTACAACAGTACTTGACCATATTTACAATGTTGAATGTACCAATTGATGAAATAGTGAAGCTTGTGGTAAATATTTTGCCGCAAATATTCACTCATTAGTTCGATTTACTTGAATCAGAGTTGTCCAAAAGGAGGGTGAGATGCGTCTCGTTGAACATTCCGGAGGTCTTGACTGCGATCAAGATGTACAGCATTGTCCTCGTCTTGTAGATGGCAGTGCACCACACTGCACATTAAACAATCTCAACAAAAAAAAAGAATCATTTTAATATCTCATCATCTTCTTTTAATGTTGCCATCTTTTGGAAAATGGGGCTTTCATTGTTTGATGGATGGAGTTTAAAGTTTTAATTATTACTAAGAACTTATACTTTTATAACCTTTGTGGACTTAATGTGAACATAAATAAAGATATTAGACTTTTGACTAAATGCTGCTCTCCTTTGTGCCCCGATGTTTGAAATTCAGCTGAGGTAATGTTTCCATTCACACCCTTTCTTTCACAAACTTTGATATTCCAGCTTGAGCCAGGAGAGGGCAGCTAAGTATCCTCGGTGCTTCTAGCAGACAAAGCCGAAAACTCTGCAGCATGACAACAGAGCATTGTGCTCTCCAAGGGCATGCATACTTGGCTTGGGTTGATGGTCAGAGGCTGTGAGAAAAGCTGTGGGAGAAAGGCAGAGCTTTTCCTCCACTTTTCTTACTGGCAGTATCCCAAAGCTTCTTTGTCACAAAGTCGAAGCTGATTGGCTGAGCGATGCTGAATAATTCTCTGACCCCAATTTGAAAGTCATATCACTAAATATAGACTTGCAATGCTCTATCTATCTAGCTGTCTGTATATCTGTCTGTCATTTTTGGTGTATTTCACTTAATTATTGCAAATGAGCAATTATTCGAAATAGGAGGATATGAAATACGTGCTCAATAAGAACACGTTTTTTTTTTAAAGACGGTTAGAATGTGAATGATGTATCTGTTCAGGCTGGTGATTGGGTGTGCACAGTGGGTGACTTTGTTGGAAGCGCTTATCAGAATCAGGCATCCATTGCGTTCAGAGAGAACATCCCATTCGTCACTGTTGAGCAAACACACCTCAGCGACAAGATATCTTTGTTCATCAAACATCCCCTTTTCCATTAGGAACAAAGAGCTGCTATTGATCCTCAGTGTGTGCAAAGATTAACTCATCGTGTGAATGAATTCACTCTTAAAGCACTACAATATGCTTTTTAAAGTTGACAACTGTCCTAACTCTTTAGTCAGTCTATATAGACACTAATTTTGTACCTGCAATTCTTTATTCTTATTAATGTGTGCCTTTGGTTTTAATTGAGATAGATTGGATTAGATTTCAAGAGCCTTTCAAGACTGTGAGGGTTTGTTCAGTAGATGGCACTGTTGATTCAGAATGAACCGTCCCTTCACATCAAATTGGTGGTGAGAAGTGAGATGGTGAACGTGCGTCGTAATCAGAGGTGGGTAGAGTAGCCCCAAATTGTTCTCAACTAAGAGTACTTTTACGTTACAATAATATTACTCAAATACAATTAAAAGGTAGTCCTTGAAAACTTATTTAGTAGAACTCAACTCGGTTTTATTTATTGAGCACTTTGAAAAACAACTGTCACAGAAACAAGGTGCTGTGCTTGACGTTAAAGTTCAGTATTCAGTTGGAAGAAATATTGATGTACTGAGTAAATTTGGATTTTTTTCCTCATGCTCCACAAATGTCAAGTGGACAAAAATATAAAATAAGAACGTGCAAATTCAAATATTGTCCAACAATACCACTTTATCAATTCTGCCACAATAAATGCATGGTCTACAATTAACATTTTTTGTTTTTAAATGTGAAACTGCACTTTAGACTCACCAGGCAGAAACTATTATATATGCAGTAACTTGATGTATATTGAATTTGGAAGGTGGATTCACCTCACATGTGTTACATTGCTGAAAAATGTTTGCCTTTATTCTCATTGCTTTGTATGCATTGTAGGTTGAGTTTTTTTCCCCTGCCCCTTTAGAATGCACAAATTTACATTCAACGTGTGGCAGTTGACATACTGGTTTTGTTCCACAGAGCATTACATTTTGCAAACACAGACTGAGATATCCTCTTGCAATGCTCTCAAGTTCCAAGTGGACTTCTTGTAGGCTGAAATCTAAACATTTTAGGCAGACACACATGGCAGTGCATGGCATTACTGTTTTTGCTTTTGTTTTTTTAATATCCTCCATTCATCCAGCCATAATAGTGTAGCATCTTTTTACTGGCGCTCTCTCCGTGGTGCTGAATCTGAGAAAATGTGAGGAAATATCAAAAACGCCATCATGTTTTGTTTTTTTTTGCTTGCCTTTTCCACCCCTCTGTTCCTTTCCCAACATCACACCCTCCACCCTCTCCCCCACCTCCATATTCTCTCCAGTACTCGCCCTTCTTCATTTGCCTTCTGACTGTGTGTGGTTTTCTCGCCTCCTCCTGGTACTCGTGTCTCTCTTCACAAGCACTTTGCTTTGTTTTTCAAGTGTTTTTGAAAAGGTTTTTTTTTTGTAACTTTTGAACGGAGAGGGTCTGTTTGCGCTTGCAAGTAGGTGCATCATCTTTCCTTGTTGTTATCCTGTGCATGGTGTGCATAGTGTGAGCGTGTGTTTGTTTGTGTGTGTGCATGCAGGTGTGTGTGTGGACAGGAGCTGCTCTCTATCCTATAAGTAGCTGGATCTTAATCCGTGATGCATATGGTAGTAAGCAATAGTCATTTCCACTATTACACCACTGATCATTTTTCTCTGTGATTATAACAAGTTACTTTGAAATGTTTATGATATATTATAATAATTCAAGCAGGTCTATTATAAATAGACATATTAAGGCAAACTATATTTGCATTGTGTAATGTACCTAATCAATTTGCACCTGCCCTATTTACATATTTGCTTTATGATTTTTCATGCAGTTTGTCCTACTTTCTGCACATATTTGAGCAATGACGTTCCAAAAAGCAAAAAGGTACCTGGGAAGATTACATGTTGTCTTGGATGATGGTTGATTTACTAGATTATCTACAGTGATTTATTTTTTTTGGTACGACTTGACATTACATTTGCATCAACATTAAATCAAATCAAACAATACGGCTGCTTCTGTACAACTGTATTGATGTAACTAGCTCTTCAAAAAGTTCATAAACAATGGCGAACAAAGTTGTTCTTTTTGTGATTTGTGTACAGTCGACCACCCCATACTTGCAGTTTGGCAAATATTTGCGCGGTGGCCCGTTGGACGAGTGATGAGTGAATTATTCTATATTTGAGATTTAACTGTAATTACACCATTTTTTTGTATGTAATGATATGAAGTTTTTACTTCTGATTTCATCGAGTGGATTTAACTATGCTACTGCTAGTTTTGGCTCTCGTACTTGTGGTTCATAGAGATTTTGTTTTTGACTTCTTACTGCTTTAGATTTGCATTCACTTAGCTTCTTCGTGTTAGTGGACTTTAGACATTTCAAGGATTGTGAGCAAGAACAGAGTGGAACAAAATGTCTTTTTTTTTATTAGCACTGTATCAATACCATTTATACATCTTCGTCTCGTATAATTGGCTGAGGTGAATAGCTCAAATTTTGAAAATGTCATCTTCTGTTTGGATTAATTTCTAAACTGAAGGAGGTCTGTCTCATGAACTAAGTCATTTGTCTGGCTGTAACGATCTCAGTACTTTCCCTCTGTCTGTGTGGATTGTTTGTTTTCCTGCATCTTAATGCAGTAAGTGTCTTAATGAAACTGTTGGCTGTTCGTTTTGTTTGCCTTTGAGATCCTCTGGCTTTTTACCATCTCCCAACTAAACAAGGAAATGTTAATACCTGCTTAACTTTGACATTTACAAATACTCAGCATCATTTAGACCAACGCCGATTTTACCTTCAGGTTCTTGAGCCCGGTCATGCACACTGTGTTGTATTTACTGTACTTTCCATATAGAAATATTGTTACAAATGTTATTCACATGGAACAGATTGATTAGAACTAGGACCAGAACTGCAGTTGATATAAAAAAAAATGTTGACACACCTCTCTTCAAATAGCAGCTTTTTGTGATAAGACCAAGAATCGTTCATTTAAAACTCTTTCCATCACTAACGTGATCTACTGTACAAACTGTCCAGCTCAACTGATTGAAACAAAACATTGTTTCGCGAGGGGATGTAAAAATAAGCAACTGCAATAATGTGATTGCCTAGAGCAGCTGTTTTTTTATTTTGAGTTAATCAGAGGCACTTTAAATGGTGGCAAGTGTATGCTGACTCTTGTGTGATTGGATTTACAATTTACAGCATGCTGAATGCTCGAAAATGTGTATGACACGATTAACCATCTCGGATATCTATTCCATTCTTAGTGCAGACCAACGGTGGACAATTCATTTTGCCCAAGGACCACGTGAGAACCTATCGTGGTTGTAGAGGGCCATGTCAACATGCTAACCTCAATAGTGTCTATAAATGTATTTATAGAAACCAGTAACATAGATGGTTTTGATAAACCGCTACTTGTGCAAAAAAAAAAAAAAAAAATCAATCAACATTTACAAAATTCAATTCTACATCATGCATCAATTTTTCTGCATTTTTAAAGTGTGCTGACATAAACGTCCGCTGCCAAGTGATGTCATCTGTTATTATTTGGGACTACCAAATCATTATCAGGGCAAAGTTCTCTTTCCCTTTCGCTGTGGAGGAAATGAGAATGTTGCTGACATGAGGAAACAAAGTGTAACTTTTAGGCTTGCTGCTCTTGCTCATGCTTGTCTCTGCCGATCACTCATCGGTACTAACTTCCATAACAACTCTCTCATTACTAACCGATGGCAAATTGCTATTAAGATAAAAGCACAGCATTCACTTAAAATGGGCTGTCACTTGTATAGCGCTTTTCTAATTTCGGTACTCAAAGCGCTTCACACTTTTACCTGAGCTTCCTACTGATGGCATACCATTAAGATCAACTGGGGGTTCAGTACTAGGATAGATTCTCAGGGTGGCTAACAGAGCAGACAGACAGGGAAAAAACGCTGTGTTTGTTATCTTTCCTTGGGGGTAACCACACCACTCTGACTTAATATTTCCTAGCTTAATCTGATACAAAGGTTTATTTTTGAAGCATCATAGCCTAACTTAATACCATGTCATTTAGCGTTCCAGAAATAGCTGACTTTTGCTGTCAGCAGCAAACAGACAGGGATGACGGAGAGGCGGGAGGGCTGTGAGGGAGCTGTGCATTCTAGTCTTCGTTGTTGGCCGGCCCGGCCAGTCCTGTCTTCTCTCTGCTTGAACTCCCTCCCCCTCCCTCCCTCTCCAATCTGCACTGCAATGAGAGAAGCGTGTGGAGGGGAATTGAAAATGTGCAAGGCTTTGTGGATGTGTGTGGCGTATGTGTTTCCGGAAGGAAAGCAGGAGAGGGCATGGGAATGACTGGAAGGAGCATCTGCGTTCCTTCCCCACATCCTTGTGGTGGCACTGTACGTATGGCTGTGAATATGCATGTGTGTGCGGATACACTGCAATGCTGACTGGGAAAAGTGGCTGGCTCGGCCCCCCCCTCCACTCTGCGATGCGTCTCGAGGAGCGTGGAGTGGAATCAGGGCCGCGCAGAGTGGGATGAAGGGCCGGAGATGCTGGGAGCCGAGAAGCGTCCGCTCCCTCTGTGCCTCGGGCTGCTTGAGTAAACTCAACCAGGGTCAGTACCGCTTTGGCCAAGAAACACGGAGCTGTCACACTCCTCTCCATCTGTCAAACGAAAAACCTTCCGCATCATGCTATCTGAATCTCAGCCTAGCTGAAGCTGTCATCCATCCATCTCCTTCTGGCATCTGACACCAAGGATGCTTGGAATTCGACAGCCTCCTCCTACAATGCAGCAAATGCAGGTATATGCTGTAATAGGAAAAAGAAGCAGCCTGTCCTGCCATTTGCCTTTCTCGCTGCATGCTGTGCTTGTCTCTCCTTCCATGCTGTTTAAAGTCCCACTTCTTCTCTCTTCTTTGCGCCTGCTCCACTTTCCATTCGCTTGTGTGGATGAGCTGGAGGCTGCATGGTGGCCTAGCAGGTGTGTTGTGTCTGAAAATTATTTCTCAAGAAGTCAATGCTTCATTGCTTCGTTTCTAATGTAAGAAAGTAGACTTCACATTTGCCAAATAGATTATTTTTACAAAAAAAAAGTTACTTTATGCCACTGCTCTGGCCTCTTACTTTAGCCATTTTTTGCCTCCAGCAGTGTTGGACAATTTTCTGTTGAGCAGCTGTGCTCTTATGCCCTGGGCTTTCTGCCCCCTCTCACTGTTGTTTGTTCATTGAAATGAGTTTGACTTTGGCACCACAGATGGGTTTATTCCGAGGCCTTTCACTGTCGGCTTCCGCACTCACTCCTCCATGTTGAAGGTAACTCAAAAAAATGAGTCATATCCAATACATTTCCATCCCAAACATCACTCATTGTGACATGTTGTCGGCTTCAATTACAACGAAAAGAATCTAGAATAGTACTACTCCTGTATGACACATACCTCCACCAGTGCTGAACTGTTAACAGAAATAGGAGAAAAATGTGGAGCACTGCAGTTGTTTTGTGTCTGACGACTCAAGCTGCAGTTTCAATTAGCAGAGTGTGCTCTGACAAGAATGAGGCTGTAGATGCCAAGTATGGCCTATAGTAAAGCAATACACAGCATAACATAAAAGTACAAGGCATTATGGACTATGTCTCGCTCATTAGCCAAAGGTCATGCCATTTTATATTTATATATATATATATATATATATATATATATATATATATATACATTCATTTTTTTCCTTAACTGAACCTCTTCAACTTTTATTACAATTCCTTTATAATTTGTTGATATTTACTTCTGCTTCCGAAATGCATATGCAAAATTTCCAACTGTCATTACGAAGAAAGTAAATCATGTCAAAAAGGAGTACCTGTTCACCTTACTCACACTGGATATTCCCTGTTTAAGTTGATGCTACAGGCTTGTGTTGCTGTGTACAGTGGCAAACGTGCTGATCCCCGCTGTATATAGAAAAGTACCTGTGGCCCAATGTGTTTGGTTTTCGTCTGTGTGCTATTAACACAAGACATTGGCTATGCATTTGTTTTGTAATAGCATTATCAATGCCTGTTGATTTATACTCTCAGGTCCTGATGCTTTTATCAATTCAAGTATCATGAGAGGCAGACTCGTCGCCATGGGCGGACCATAGTGGGCCATGCCCGCCCATCAAGTCACTTTCATTTTCCACCCCAATTTAATTTTCAAGCAGGACACCACACCATTCCCACTTCCCTAACAGTTTTAGTTGGTCTGACCGGGGGTACACACAGTTGTTCGACTGTAGTTTGGCATACACACTGAGACACATGTACTCAAATTCACCACTGACTAGACACTGCAGGCGACACGTGGACCGCTTTATTTGGGAAGCAAAAACTTGAGCTTAGTTTACAAACAGACGTATAGATCAGCTGTGAGGTTACAAGCTCCTCCTCTTTGTGGCTTAATTCTTCTCAGCATTCATCGGTCACTGAGTGGCAAATGCTTGAGAATGCTTGTGCATGATTGGTTTTACATATATTGGAACTGTGGTTGATGTTAGCATAAGTAGAGATGTCAACATAAATGTTGGTGACGATTGCTAGTAGTTTTGGGACATTCTTCAACACAATACAACTTTATTTATATAGTAGCTGAAGTTTAGTTTTCACATATTATACATTTAGACTATCACTGGCACAATGACTTTATGGCAAGTGAGGAGGTACATATTACATTAGTGTCGGCAACTGACGAGCCACGGGGAGCTGTTAACCCTTGAAGATTGATTTTCTTTTCCTTTTTTTCTGCTGGAGCCACCCGTTGAACCGGCCCTTTCAAAGTGTTTTGGATGTGGCTATTGTCCTAGCCAGAAGATCGGCAAATAATACTCGAAAAATATTGAGTATTGACTGTAAGCAGCAGTGCAGCACAAATAGAGTACGGTAGCACCAAATATATAGAGCAAAGTAAGTACCGTTTGTAGCGTCCATCAATCCATCCAGTGTCTGAGCCGCTTCTCCTCACAAGGGTCGCAGGTGAGCTGGAATTTATTTCAGCTGTCTTTGGGTTGTAGGCTGGCTACACCCTGGACTGGTTGTCAACCAATCGCAGGGCACATGAAGATAAAAAAAAAACAAACAAACATCCGCACTCTCTCTCATACCTAGGGTCCGTTTAGAGTGTTCAACCTACCTACCATGCATGTTTTTGGACTTCGGGTGTCTGTTGCATATCAATAATAATTGAGCATTCCTTGTGTCCCCCTTGAGTATGAGGTCTGGGGACAGTTTTGATGGGAGGTCTGTTGGCATGCTTGTGTATCACTGTGTGCGATTCTGCATTGGATAATCACTTCCTGCTCTAGTATGTTGAGTTCATCATTTTAAAATGTGCAGATGTTAATGTGCATACTTATGGAGTGCTTAGAGGCGACCAGTACTTTCTGAATTGATCTTTGCCCTGGTTTTGATGGCCCTCGCCGTGGCTCATTATCTTGTCGCATTGACACCAGGCTACTTAGAGTGTGATGAATCCCCATTTTGCCATGTTATTGGCTCACTGACTCATGGTTCACAATCTCACTAAATTGTTTTCCATTCCCATTAGTGGTGTCCGGTGTCGGACAGTAACAGCATATGAAGGAGAGTTCCTGAAATGTTCCAATATTAGGTACACTTGGTAAAGAAATAAATTGTTTATGCAACAATTGCACAAGAAACACTTTATATAAAACAGAACAAGCTTAATTCTGTATTACCGTATTTTCACGACCATATAGCACAATTAAAAGGCTTAAATTTTCTCCAAAGTGGATGGGGCTAACTTTCAAAACCTCTAAATGTTGTTTGATGAGCGATTTGCTTGACTGACTTGGGGGCATTTTCTGCCGACACGCTGCTTATTTAGAGGAAAGGTGGATGTGAAGGAGGATGCGAAAGGCACGCCCCCTGTAGGTATTGTAGTGCAGCAAATGAACTCTGAGCTTGCCATCATTCGACAAGCTTGACGAAGGAACTCCAACCCTTGGACACCATTGTAAACAGGGCGTTCAAAGTGTAGTTACGAGTGGCATGCGAGCGATGGATGACAGATGGCGATCACAGCTTAGCCACGTTAGCTACTAATGTGTCTGCTTGCACAACCCTCGGAGAAGCCGAAAAGATAATTGCATCACATCTAAAACCTCTCGACCTATCATAGCCCAGCTACGAAAATTCAATTATATCATCAATCCTATGTGCTCCTTTATAAACTACAAATAACCTGCTTCGTAACATGCACAGTAGCGATTCAATGTTTTGTCATTGTTTCTCAGTACTTCTTTAACAAAATAATATTGTACATTGAAATGAAAAAAAAAACGTGATTAAAGTTTCGTTATTTATTCATAATTAATTCATAACTAATATTGAATTTCATTCAATAGATAGAATTAGGGATGCACAATAACTATATGACAGGCAACTATTAGGCCAATGTCATAAAAAAGTGACATCAAATTCATCGGTCCAACATCAACAAATCTGAACCGATTACAAGAGACGCCTCCAATATACCAACATTAGTCAGGTTACTTGCTACTCTCTTATTTATCCCTTTTTTTGTTAGCAGAAGGTGACGACACTAAATTGTCTTGTCAATATCAACACTCCATTGACAAACTTCTAAAGACACAATCATTTGACTTGAATTCACTTTCCCTTTTGTCTTCTCACCATATAATGATCGTATCGTAAGAAAAACTAAAGCTATTGCTTAATTTCTCCAATGAATCTTCCCTTCGTTTTGAGGTGCTGCACAGCTTTAATGAGTTGCTTTACTCAATCTCATTAGCTTGTGGCGAGCCAAGTACTACGTAACTGGCTTTAACCTCTCGTCTCCTCTATCTGTCTCCTTGTGATGTATGGAGCCAGTTAGCAATTACTGGCCAGCACTGTACTATACTTGGCCCCCCTGGAGACCCATCCTCTCATCTGGTGTGGTGTGTGCTCGCTTCTCTTTGTATACACTCATATATTCCCTTTCTCCTTCACACCCCATAAAAACAGCGCTAAACGTACCAGGGCATAGCAATACATATAGGAAAGATAAAGCTTTCATTATATTCACCTTTTAAGGGTATCTAAAACAAACAAGAACTTTCTCCTAATCTCCACAGGGACAAGCAAGGTGAACACCGGTAATGGGGCAATATTCTCACCATTAGACTCCCAGAAATGTGTCTCTCATCACTCGGTGTACAAAGTGCATATGTGCAGATCAGATGTAATGAAGGTCAAAAGGAGTGATGCAAACTTCTTATATATGATCTGTAAATTGTTTTCAATGTTATATTTGCATATTATGTCATCCTCCTCTGAGAAGGGGAACAGTCTCAGGCACATGTAGGGTGTTGTCCGAGGTGCTAGTATGTGGGTTGGTGTTCTACCCTTGAGGCATGACTTGTGTGATAATGGGCTACAAGCGTTGCCTCATGGTGTTATATTCTCTTCACGTGCTTTTCCAGCATGCGAGCTCCTAAAATGTTAAAAATAATCGACTTACTTTTGAAAAAATAGAAAACATTTCACATTGCATAGTCGTCCTTCGTATAATATTGTTGGTATTCCTTTCAATTTTGCATGAACTGTTATTGCAAAATACAACTAGGTACATTTTTTTCGTCATTACCTTACTCTGGACACTGAATGGAATTAGTGAAGGATGGATAGTCCAGACAGTAGCTGCCGATAGCTACCCTTAAGCAATCTTCCAAATGAAAATCTCTCATGGTAGAATGGTATCATGAATAATGCAGGCAAGGAAGTAGCACATTTATTCATGTTGAAGGCTGTCTCACACTGCGACTATATGACATTGGGGGCGCGGGGGAGGGTAGGGGGGGAAGTCTGCCTTCCATTCTATTCACAAGTTTAAAACATGGTTTTGGATGTTAGCCAAGTACTCTGTTGCTTCCCAAATCCTGATTCATGTACATGTGGTCACTATCTCTTGGACACCTACTATGTTTTTTGCAAGTAGCTATATCTCCCTTTTGCTTTAATTAATCCCAAAGTAACGCCCACTACGAATAAGTCATCCTCATTGTAGCAGCTTTGACTAAATTCGGCTTGTTTACATCTCACGTTGCGTACAATGCACATGTACGATACTAATGGACGTGGCTTTGGCCAGAGCCAATAGGGGGACGATTAATGAAGTGAGACTATATTTCAAAATTTGCCAGCAGTTCTAAAACCACATTCAAACCTTCCCTTCAGTGCCGCAATCCGATTGTATGTGGATGATTTAACATCAAAGACTTAACACAGACACTGTTCACTCTTCTTTCAAGCTTCCAGCCCCAAATCGCAGCTGGCTCTTGAGTTTTGGGAGGAGCAGGCCTTGCTGCTATAAACAGTCTCTGTGTTAACAAACATGCTTGTGGACACGTGACAGTTTATTATAAGTGGCATTAATGAGAGCTGCTAAATTTGCTGGCAGATTGAGGTTGAAGTGTCAGAGCATGCTGCAGCAAATACATTTGCAGCTTCAAAACTCCCAAATGCTGTCTTAATCTTATTTTGATTGTATCATTGGGCTGCTATTGACCTGTTGCTTGTTAGCTCCGTGTATGTTATAATGATGAATGGAACGCTAAAGCTGTGATTAGAGACTTGGGAGTTACAATGTTATTGTTAGGTTTGTGATACCCTTAAAATGCATCTGCTTCAAAAATACTAAGTCGTTAACAATAATCTGGCAGAATGTCAATGTAGCACAAAACCGTTTAATCCAGCCCCACACCGTCCATAATGTGAAAATGTCATATGACGCCATTATTCACAATTTATAGATAATTTTCTATGTCTAATTCCTAATTTATCCATTTTTAAGTGAGTATCTTGTATGTATATATATATATATATATGTATGAAAGTAGTAAAGCTGTTCAAATATAAAAATAATTGATTTAAAACATATTTGAATGAGTGCTAATTGTTTGGGTACCAAGCGCTCCAATATGAAACAATGGAGTATTCCGACATTCAACAATCTCTTGCGAACAAACAGCTGAGTAAACTGTCTTTATTTATTCAAAGCTTGCTGCAGGAAGGTTTGATTTCATTTTGACGTGGTGTGCATGTGACGTGGTACCGGTAAGTCTGTTCTCGATGCTGTTTGGCTGACTCGAATGATTGAGAACTCAGACGGATTAAAGCACTGATAAATGCCCACCTTTGGTAATTATGGTATCCCTCGCAGGGCCGTTATGATTGTGAACACATAAATGTGTGATCATCTTATACTATCACACATACACAAACAATTCAAGGATGACTCCTTTTGAAATCAGGAGGCAGAAAATAATTGTTTGTTTAACTATTTTTCAATTTATTTTGAAGGGGGATTTGTAACCAATAATACCTGGAAAATCTCAGTGAATAAAATTTGAAAAAAAAAACATGAAGTCGACACACTTGATTTGCCTTTGCGGGCCACATTAAATGCTGTTGTGGGCCAGATCTGGCCCTCAGGCCTTGAGTTTGATCTGTTATGCCGTTTTGATATCCTTAACGGTTACTTTCACTTCGCCTTTTAGACGTAAAATGTGCTCGCATTAATTCCAAGAAAATTTAGTCTTCTTCTGATTAGTCTTGTTCTGGCCTCATGAGAGGATTTTCAAAACTAAGATATCTTCCCCAATTATATCTCATATGTTGCTCTGTTACTGCCACGCATCATCAATTTTAGTCCACTTCAATTCTTTTCTTTTTTTTTTTTTAATGCTGGAGCATATTCTTTTGATTTTGCAATCAAATTCTAGTTTATAATGTAGTCTGACTCTATCGCTTTACTGAAGAATATGTCTGTGTGGAGTCCTTCACAGCTTATACAACAGCTCAGCTTCGTTGACTCTTTGTAAAAATGGAAGCTTGGGAATGCTGTCATTGTGAGACCTTTTTGTTCCCTCCATCATTTCTTGCATGCCCCTACTCTCGTTTTACTTTCTTTCTTCTCACTCCCACTGTATCTGCTGCTCTTGTCCTCTAATCTGATTCAGATGCTTTGAACCTTCCATATGACACTCAGGAGATTGTCATCTTCACTATAATATTGATACTTGTGGTCTTCAATATACATTATTTGACCAACATGCCAAAAATGTTGCACATGAAATAGTTTTAAACTTTATAGGAGATGGCTTGCTGTTTGTTTTTCAAAAGATTTTAAACTATAAATTGGTCTCAGTCAGTATTCTTCCTGTGGCGCAGCGCATTCTGGGAATTGTGTCCTCTACAATATATGCTACATTAGAGTCAGTCAATTGTTCCTGCCTGACTAAGGAAACCAGCTAAACCAAACATTACAACCATGCTGTTGCAACTTTATACAAATAGTTCCCTCACACTCCATGTCACTGTACTGCCACTCAGGCACCTTGTCAAAGGAGACATTAATTTTTTTTAACAATTTAAAACAATTCCCAAGTGGCTTAATAAAATACCTGTGACTTGCTTTTGCCAAAATACCCCAAGAATCAATAATTACTGGTCACTTTACACACCTTGTTTTTTTTTTTTATCTTGCTGAAATTAGCCTGTGTTGGCGGTTGGCCCCTGCCTCAAACACAAATATCTCATATTATGCAGGTCAATCACACAGTTGCATCACAGTCTGGCAAAAATTAGAATGGCTCACTCACGCACAGCTATTATCAGAAATTAAGGATTTTAGTTGTTTGATTTCACATTTGATGAGTTGGCAAGGACTCCAAAAACCTGTTTGTTTACATTGAAATACTATAGTCAGCTTTTTTTAGATTCCGTTTTTGTGTTAAGCTGGTTTGGTCAGGGAATAAAGGTGTGACACTGCTGATTTCTCGTGTGGCGTTTAGATCTTTGCATTTGAATTGAAATTGTTAAAAGAAAAAGGAAAGAAAAATATATGTTTTTTTGTATAATATTTCTGTATGGCATAAACAGTTGGCTCTAAATAATTACATTTGGTTGGGTGCTTTACCTTCTTAATACAAAGTTTATTTCTGATTTATTTTATATGCGTGTGTGTGTGGGTGTGTGTGTGTGTGTGCTTGAGGATTCTGATGTGGGTGAGTAATGCAAAGCTGACACTGCAACATTTCTGTTGTATGCTCCGTTTAACCTTAAGTAGCCTCTTTTATGAGACGTTATCACTGGAAGAGGCAGATGGTAACAGCAAGGCCTCATGGGTATGGACAAGTTATGAGACTCCAAATACCACTGACATGATCTGCATGTCTAAAGGTGCAAAAGGTTAGCGCGTGTCAGGAAAATCCATGTGATGAATTTTACTCTCGGTTGATTTTGTGACGCATATGTTGTCTTGGTAAAGAAATAAACACACAATAAAGCTTGAGGTTGTATTGTAATGTAGAGTACTGTATACATATTTAAGTATGGCAGTGCTGGTAGTTGAGCAATCATCAAGGTTGAATATTTTAAATGTTAAATTGGAGAGTCAGCAAAAAGGTTACAGGATGTGTGTGTCATACAATGAAGGTTGCACTTTGTTCATGGAAAACCTTTTTTCAAGTAAATGTCCAATTTTGTCTTCCAGATGACTCAGGAGATGAGGAGCCAGCATCCCAATCGGACCGCAGTGAGATTCAGGGAACTTTAAAGATACTAATCAGCAAGCTTGATGACCTCAGCACATGTAATGACTTGATTGCCAAGCACGGGGCTGCCTTGCAACGTTCTCTCAGTGAACTCGAGGGCCTGAAAGTTCCTGTGGAGGGAGGGGAGAAAATCAAAGCAGTCAACGAGCGAGCCACTCTCTTCCGTATCACTTCCAATGCTATGATCAATGTGAGTATAGCCTCGCGCTAACACACACTTGTGAGTTTGCCCCACAGATGCAGAGTGAAGCATCCTGACCAACTCCATCACATCTAGTATGGGAACTGTACCGTACGGGACAGGAAGGCTCTCCAGTGTGCCATTAAAACGCCACACCACATATGTGACCTGGCATATCAAAATGAGTCGGAAGTTGCACCAGTACATTTCGAGATACAGTATAAATCAATAACGGTTCAGTAGGTCAAACTTCTACTCTATTCGTTGATTCATAGATTCCTTTTTATCAATAAAGAAGTCAGTAGTTAGCTCAAAATATAGCATAGCAATTGCTCAATACCTTGTCGTTTCCATAGATATCCCCACACACAGCTGTCAGAATATAGCTGACTATTCCCTTTTGCTAATTTTGTTCTCATTTTAATAATTCTTCGTCTTTATGGTTAGTCCTCATCCTCTTGTAGTGATTATATGAAACCGTATGGAGCACGATGTAGCAGGCTCCTTGGTCTTTCGGTTTTCTTGTCATCCACACACATGGAATTCACTGACATCCCTGTCGGCACGTTGCTCAAAGGGATTGTGTACTCATTCATATATAATGATTAATAATAATGTTATGAGTAGCGTAGTGCAATGGTTGGTATATTATTGGAAGGTTGAGAGTTTTCTCTTTTTGATTGCCAAAACCTCCTATCTAAAATATAGGTCATTGTGTATCATTTTGCTTTGCCGAGTACGTATGACAACTTTGCCGCAAAGAGAGCACAGAACATTGTCAAAGGCAGCACGGGACTACAACACATCCATTTCAAACTTCTCCCATCTGGCAGATATTACAGAAGCATCACAGCCACAACAAAAAACTAAAATACACCTTCTTCCCACATGCTGTCAGATATTTTTAAAAATCTTTTCCTTTTGGAATCCTGCTCTCGTGAACATTTAGGCTACATTGTGCACTACGTGGAGAACGAGCCTCCCTCTCTCGCTGTTCTACCAACAGTATGGCAAAGTCTTATCAAAGTTAGAAAGGCTGGATTTTTTTCTGCAGGTCCAAGTGCCCAATTCCAATTTAACTTCTATGTACAGTTTGGCAGACGTGGCTTTTGTGATATTTCCCTCAATGATCGTGAAAACTCTGACAGCAGTTGATAAACGCAGAGCCATTTGCCAGCGTAATGAGCTCCCGTCGCATTTGCCAACTCAATAATGTTTTTGCGTATTATGAAACTAAGATAAACTGCAGGATTAAATATGCAGTATCGTGTAACACAAATGTGCTTTTGTTAAAAGCTTAATTTTTTTTTTTAAATATATATAATCTGATTCAAAATATTTCTCATTTGCCTTTCTAATCAACTCTACGCACATCTGGTGATTAATGTCACCTTTACCACGACACAAAACGTAAAGCAGAATAACTGATCCATTAATGTTGGATCTTAGTAGTAGTGAGTAGCAAGTTTCTGGATGAGCATTAGTGGTTGAAGTCATGACATCCAATATGATTGTGGGTGTGTGAGAGGGTGGGTAGTAGCCAACTTCTCTCTTTCAAATTGACTCCCCCTGACTGTTAAGCGTCACAGCTTTCTGGTTTGCAGTAGCAGACGTCACTCTATGCGGACAACTACACAAGGTGTGTTGAGTCACTTCTTTAATGTTATGATTATTCTGTGATCATTTTAGTTTCTTATATTCATTGACTATGTTTTACTTTAGACTGAAAGTTCACAGATTGTCACAAACTCACAATGTTCGCTACACAGATCTTGTGATTTGATAAAAAAAAAAAACTGACCACAGTCATTTCCAGAAGGGAATTGTACCAAAAGCTGTTGGGATATCATCCTTCTTTTTTTTTTTTGCCAACAAGTTAAGGGAAGTTCAACCAACTGGATAAATCATAAAACAAGCCCCCCTGGATTGTCCAAACTATTATAATGCCATTAAGTTTACTAAGAATGTGCTTTTGACAAGAGGTCAGTGCTAGGGCAAACTCCCTGTGGTCATTTTACTTTCAAATATTTTAATGGCTCTCTGGAGGGGGAAGCGTCTTAGATTACGGAATGCAGGGACTCCTGCAACCATGGCGGTGGTCTTCCAAGTGCCGCTCTTAGAGAAATGGCGCCAATGCCTGTAGATGTGCTGTGATCTCTGACTATGGATGTCAGCCTTGTCCATTTCGGTGTGATGTAACTTCCCACCTATGTCACACGTGCATGGGTGTGTATGTACTACACGTGTGTGTGCTGACTGACTGACAGGAGTTGTTCCCAGTTCCGTGGGTCTTTAAATGTCAAAAGAGTGTCATATTTTCATACCAGCAGCATCAGTTCCGGTATCCACTGGTTTTAGCCTTTATTAACCCCGTTCTCCATCACCACCGGACGTCACATGCAGTCTGCTCTCGGACTGGGGACTCAGCAGTAAAAATGTGGAACTAGCGTATGGTTTTTAAATGAGTGTTGGTTTCATAGTCATGTCTGAGGAAGTGAACTGCAAATTCAAACGTAGGTCTAGCGTTTAAATGGAGCGATGGCACCAGTGGTTGAGACACTTCATGTTTGAGCGCTGAAGGTAAGGGCGAATGGCATTACATAATGGTAAGACTTTCAGATTTCTGCATGTTCAACAAAATTGTTTTCTGACTTATACTATTTTTTGGGGGACATTGAACATGAAAATGAATTGATTTTAGCTGACATAGTGTCAAAAAATGATTGTCATGAAAAACATTGCAAAATTTAATCGACTCCTTTTGAAACTTTGTTCAAATAGTAGTTAATGGATTTGTCACTTTGTAGTGTCTTACTTTTTACTGTCTTTACTTTTATTGAGTGATGGCTACTTGTTTGTTAGCATGTATACTTTGAGTGAAACACCTGAAGTATGGTTTTATGAATGCAGATTATGGATAACGTTGAACCCACATTTTAGTAATCAGCAAATGTGTGTTTTGTGTTTATTTGATGTAAATGCCCCATCATGCAGAACAACAATGAAAAGTTCCTTCAACACTACAGAACTGCTGAGTTGCAATACAGGAGAGTCTCCTTCCAGGGCCCCTTCTTGTTTAGTGACTGTCACGTGACATTTTCCTCTTACATGTCAGCTTACATGAGTTCTGCGGTTCATTTACTTTTGTGCTTACTGTGTGGCAGGAACATCAGGCATACGATGCAGTGCCAACAAATGCTGACAATTCGTTTTCTGTGTGATCTAAAGTAACCTCTTCGGATCAGCAGTCAGAGCACAGCAGGAATAATGATGCCCCCTCTTGACTCAAAAGTCCTCTGCCATGCAATCAGAGTGAAAGTGTAGCTCATCACTCACTCTTTTCCCTTTTGTCTACAATATGCTTGGAGTAACGTGAACAGAGACCAAAAAGCCATCGCTCCTTTAAGGTGCTTTATATTTACAGCGAAATGTCTTCTCCCAGATGAGCAGTGAGCAGCAACCATATCGCGTCTGCGAGTGAATTCAGATCTTGTGTCAATGAAAAAGATTGGAAATGAACTTTTTTTTCTCATTTTTTTTTTAAAATCATATCAAGAAGAAAGGTTGTACTGGACTACAAGTCCAAGCAAATTGACAAATGTGTGGCTGTGATTCCCCAGGCGTGTCGAGATTTCCTTGACCTGGCTGAAACTCACAGTAAGCGGTGGCAGCGGGCACTGCAATATGAGCGAGAGCAGCGTACCCACCTGGAAGAGACCATCGAGCAGCTAGCTAAGCAGCACAACAGTCTGGAGCGAGCGTGGAGAGCGGCACCTACGCTTTCATCCAGCCGCCCCAGTGCCCCGTCCAACAAGAAGGGTGAGCATGAGTGGCGTGGTTCTTTTTCACTTCACTGCATTAAGGTCATGTGATTCCAGTGTCACGCTTATGTCCAAACCCCATCTTGTATACTTGTGTGTTGCGTGTGTTTGTACTGTACTGTATGTCCTTCTGATAGAAGGGAGTGAGAGGCCACTCAAAGGAGAGGCGAGTGATGAAGATGAGGACACTGAGTACTTTGATGCCATGGAGGATTCCCCAGCATTTATCACAGTGACTGCCGCTGACAACACTCAGCACAGGTCTGAATATCCCTGAATGTGTTCCTTACTAATATATCTCAATGAGTGTATTCACAGAATTTCAGGTCAATTTTGCTTGCCACTTGGTTACTGTCAAATCTATTGTGAATGGCATTGGGCCTTTTTTGTGTCTGTTCCAGGCGATCTCAGAGTAGTTTGAGTGGAGCAAGCGGAGGCAATTCCTACGACTGGAACCAGGACGACCATGTTAGTGTTGTTTCTTACCAAGAGTCTGACTGTGGAGCTGTGACACTTATAATCCACTGCTCAGAGTTGCTGGAATTTTATCATTATGGCTCATTGCTTTTTGCTCACCCAAGTAAACCGACATTCACTGCTCACACATTGGGACTTCTGGCCTGATTTGGGAGACTGCTTGTTCACTGTAGCACAGATTGCACGTTTTGTTTTTGGGTGTGTTGTATGTGATCCACTAAGCTGTGATCTTTTACTACAATCCCAAACATCAGGCTCTCACGCTACCAGATTGGGCACGCTGTTGGCAACAGATGTAAAAGTCATGTAGACCACTGTATCGAAAAAAGTGGGGGTTTTTTGACCGTTGAAAGTTTGGGAGAGCACCACAAGTGCAAATTGAACGGATTATTGCATTACATAGAATAAGCCCATTGCTCTGAAAATTATTGTGAAACCAGCAAGCGTGTAAAAGATGTTTTTTGTTTGATTTAACTGGAACAGAAAATCTGTGCTTGCACTGTCTCCACTCCTTTGAACAATGCTTTTTCTTTTTGTCAGTTTTTCTGCTAAAAACAAACCACAAATTATAGCCGCAGCCTCCTCTTTATCCACCGTGTTTGTTTACTCTAAAGTCACGTTTACCATTTAACTTGGGCATATTCATGAAACAAATCAGTTTGTGTGTGATATTGATTTTGCCACGTGGGCTGCACACCGCACACTGTACGTTCAAAACTGTTATACCCGTCACGTTCGGGTTCTCTCAGATTTTGGAAGTCTGTCAACAATTTTCAAATATTGCCCTTTGAGCCAGCCAGGCTTTAGTAGTTTCAGTTTTGGCATTTGTTTATGTCAGGTTACGTGGAGGTTGAGGAAGAGGAGGACCCAAAAATACAGGGAAGCCAGGCAGGGGAAACTTAAATGGTATTTAATTTAAAAAAAAAAGTACAAAACAAATAGGCACAACAAAATGCAAGGACTCGACTTAACTGAAAATAAAGCAAGGCAGGCAGGAGGACAACTGCCGTAGACACTGACTTGGACAGCTGACAAGGGCAACGCACCGACAAGAACCGAACGTAAACAGGGAACTAACTACAAACAAATTGACGAGACAACGAGGAGCACCTGGACAAGACACAAAGGGTTGGAAGGACCTGATTGGTCAACACTGGGGCTTGAATAGACGAACACAGGTGGACATAATGAACTTGACAAGACACACCAAACACGAGGAAAAAACATGTAACTAAATACTAAACCAAGAACCACAAATACAGATCATGACAGTTTGCGTGAGCAATCAAGTTTTCACCTGTGTTTGCATATGCAAAGGTTTGTGTATCAGGCTTGCTACCACTTAATTGTCGCCCCTGTGACATTCACGATAAATGTTTGCATGATTATATTTCTTAATTATCTGTAGCAGCATCTGCTCTCTCACCCCTATTGCTGCTTCTTTTTAATCACCAACTTGTCTTCTGCTTCTTCTCACTTGCTCATTCACTGATTTTTTTTTTTTTTTTTTTTTTTTTTTTTTTTTTCTGCTGCCAAGTTTTACCTTGTCAAACTTGCATGTAGTCCACGACTTTCATTTATGTCCACAGATGTCTCCAAGCTATAACGATGTGTCAGGGAAGGAGCTGCAGCCACGCAGACAACGGCGGACTCATGTCCCTGACAAGCCCAACTACTCCCTTAATTTGTGGAGCATCATGAAGAACTGTATCGGCAAGGAGCTCTCCAAAATTCCCATGCCTGTAAGTGAGCATTGCTTGCTCTATTCCTGAGCGTTGTAGCCTTGCTTCAACAATTTTTAAGTGTTGGCTATCTTACCCTCTGCATCTGCAGGTGAACTTCAATGAGCCTCTGTCAATGCTGCAGCGTCTCACTGAAGATTTGGAGTATCATGAGCTTCTGGATAAGGCAGCGCATTGCGACTCCTCGCTGGAGCAGATGTGTTTGGTTGCTGCTTTCTCCGTGTCTTCTTACTCCACGACTGTCCACAGGACAGCCAAACCTTTCAACCCACTTTTGGGGGAGACCTACGAGCTTGATCGCCTCGAGGAGTTTGGCTACCGCTCACTGTGTGAGCAGGTAAAAGCACACCGACACCCATATTTAGTTTACGGCGGCAAACTGCATATTTTGGGCTCTAAATGGTACATGTCATTTAGTCTGTTTTTATCCATTCTTCTAAGGTGAGCCATCACCCACCTGCGGCTGCCCATCATGTGATTTCCCAACGAGGCTGGACCTTGTGGCAGGAAATTACAATTGCCAGCAAGTTCCGTGGAAAATACCTCTCCATAATGCCGCTGGGTAAGACATTTCTTCCTTGCTGCCTGGAAAATCCTCAGTTCAAACAAATGCTTATTCTTACGAACCAAAGAGCATCAATTGCTAAATTGTGCATGAACTGCAAGCTAAGAGACTCCTTTACTACTCTTCAGAGTTTGACCGCCGCAGCTTCCTCCTGCACATGTGATAGCCAGCGGATAGGGAAAATAAACAGGATTTCTTTGTGACACTTTTGACAGAAACATAAAATATGGAATTAAGGGGAGTTGATTATTCCAGTCCAATGATTGGAGGAAGTGGTATTTGCATGCTTCTGGGGAGGTGTCCTGTATCAGAAAACACTTGCAATTTGTCACAATTGTTTATGATCAAATGTTAGCATTCTTCCAGGCTTAGTTGGTGTATGGGCTAGGTGAGAATGAATAACTTCTGTGCAGTCCTTAAATGTGTGATAACATATTTTGGAGGTGGACACTGTTTATAGACTTACAGCTTTAAACCAAATCATCATAATATGCTAACACTCATCGATTGTTGTTGTCGTTTTACATCCCCAGGTACAATTCATCTGCAATTCCACTCTAGTGGCAACCACTATGTGTGGAGAAAAGTCACGTCCACAGTGCACAACATCATTGTGGGCAAGCTGTGGATTGACCAGGTCTGTTTACAAGCACTTCTCATCGATTCATCCATACATCCAAGGCCCGAGCAATTTTATTAACATTTAGTGTAGCCTGCCGTTCACAAATGGGAACTCATCATTTCTCTACGTGATTTCTCTGTATTAATATTCATTGATCTGTCACGTCGAAATAATGTAGTTTTACGATGTGTATGCATAGGCACGTGTTTTCATTATCACCTTCTGTGTATTATTCGCTTTTACATTGTGTCAATTGCATCCCACTTTCATGTGTGTGTTCCTGTCTGTGTGTGCAGTCAGGGGACATTGAGATAGTGAATCACAGGACCAAAGAGACCTGCCAACTGAAATTCTCTCCATACAGTTATTTCTCCAGAGAAGTTCCTCGTAAGGTAAATCTTCCTTGCCAACACCACTCGTAGAATGGTGTCTCCCTATGCCTTTTTATGCTGAAACTTGTTTAATGTGCACCGAGGGAGTTTAAAATACTCCCTTAATGGTTGTTTGTATCGTGATATTTATATATTTATCGAGAATGCACTGTGATAGATCGCAGTTTGTGAGAGCAACTAAAAAAAAAAAAAAGCACAGAACAAAAACACAACAATAGATGGATAACATGGTTTATAACCACTTCCACATAGTAGTCCGTAAAGGGGGAACTGTGCTGTGACCTGCGAGGGAAGAATGTAACGAGTAGAAAGCAAGACAGGACGGGTTAGTGAGCCTCTCAATGCTACCAGTGTGTAGTGGGAGTGGCTATGTGGTCCCTAAATTCTGACGGTCCTCTGGAGTCCGGGGAGTTCATCATAAATTCTGTCACTGTGAGTGGCCCCATTTCACGCATCTACCTCCCACAGGCGTGTCTACAAAGATATTAGTGCGTTGACACCGTCATACATGCATGTAATTGTCTGGTGTATGGGCTAGCTGAGTCAGTACATCTGCTACGTGAGGTTTCAACCTCACTCAACCGGAAGAGATCAATAGAACACCACTCACTCCTAGGAACCAAGGACCCGACTGAGTCGACAGGCGCATGACACTGGGACCAACCAGTTCCCCAAAGCCAATCACCGCTCTGCCATTACGCTAAAGAGAGCAAGAAGT
This sequence comes from Idiotropiscis lumnitzeri, assembly GCF_059441095.1. Classification (NCBI taxonomy): domain Eukaryota; kingdom Metazoa; phylum Chordata; class Actinopteri; order Syngnathiformes; family Syngnathidae; genus Idiotropiscis; species Idiotropiscis lumnitzeri. The sequence goes on from NC_142391.1 coordinate 35,371,022, forward strand.
CCCCCAACCCGTCAGTGGGGCCACACACCACCTAAGAGTGGTAATAGTCTGCAACTGGCAAACCAGTCGCCCCACGGCAAATTGAAAAGAGGAGGGGAGACAAGATGCGAACAACATTATACATAGCGTAGTAACTGGAGTGATGATTTTGTGACGCCTACTGGAGAATACTGACCGCTTTATTTGAAATTTGAAAATATCACTGGTCATACTGCACATTGCGTAAAATAACAATTATTATTCGTTGAGCTTTTTACAGGGAGATTTGATGCAGCTCTTGTATTGAAACTATGTATTTGTTCATAGTAAGGTCTACTGAGTGTAATTCCATTAAATTTTTACTGATATCACTGCATGACTTGATCTACTTGCCTTACCTCGGTCTGGTATTTATACACTTCAAAAGTGAAATGCATGTTTTCGTCATTCCAGGTGACAGGTGTTGTGGCTGACAGTGTTGGCCAGGCTCATTACATCCTGTCTGGGACGTGGGACGAGAAAATTGAGAGTGCCAAGATCATTCAGAGCAGCCGAGGTGGTAGTGGCTCAGAAGGCAAGCAGAAGACCATCTACCAGACCTTGTCCCCCAAATTATTGTGGAAGAAGTATTCTCTCCCGTAAGAGCATGTCTCATGAGCCTCAAGCTGCATGCACACTTTTATTTTCACAGCTGTTGTGAAAGTCTGAATCTTCACTTTTAGTGACTAATTTAATGCTTTCTATTCTTCACCCAGAGAGAATGCTGAGAACATGTACTATTTCTCAGCGCTGGCGCTGACTCTGAACGAGCCGGATGATGCAGTTGGTCTGACCGACAGTCGTCTGAGACCAGACCAAAGGCTGATGGAAGATGGTCGATGGGATGAAGCCAATTCAGAGAAACAAAGGTTAGAAGAGAAACAAAGAGCTGTGAGGAGGAGGAGAGAAGCGGAGGCCTCAGATGCTTTGGATGAAGGTACGAAAAAAAAAGTTAGCAGGGCTCTGATAGGTGGAGAGACTACAATTAAAAAATAAATACATAAAAACACGTGATGAAAAAAATCTAACTATTACAACCCTGAAACATACATTTAAATTTCCAGCAGTAGTATAATGTGTAAAAAAAAAATAAAATAAAATAAAAATAATAATACAATAAATGGGAACTCCAGCTGACAGTGTGTGAACTTTGACTCAACCAAAAGTTGAGATGTTTTTTTTAAATTTTTTGGGGCTTAATTAAATCATCGAAGTGAATGTTTTGCTCTACCATGCTCACTTCTCATGTATTGTAGATACCTACTACACATGTCAAACTTTTATCGGAACTGCGCCAAAAATAGGATAACACACATGAGAGAAACAACTTTACTCATGATTAACTGCAGTAATTTTTCCTGCTCATCTAAAAATAGATGGTTGCATTTGGAAATAGTTTGTGTGTGTGTGTGATGGGTAGATTTTATTGATGTATCCATGACTTGTCTTTTTTCCCCTCCCTCTACTGGTGGTCAGAATGTGATAATGACTCTGGTGAGTGGGGGTTACTCTGTGCCCTCTGTTGATGCACACACATACATGGACATCTTCTGTGTGTTTTCTTTGTGTTCCGCCATTGTTGGACCTGCATGATGTCTCCTTTCATGTCTCCCTCTGACAAATGAATCAGGAAAAAAAGATTTTTTTTTTCCTGTGTACATGTGATAGGTTTAGATCAAACTATTTAGATCTGCACAGTATAATCTAATTACCTCTGTGTGAGCAAGGTAAACTTAATCCAAGTTATGTTTAGTGTTTTTTTTTTCTTGAAGAGGAAGTCAAGTAAAAAAAATATTTGCAATAATTTCCATCTGCCCTTGTCAGTCTAGGCACGGTATTCTTATTAATATTGCAATAGTGGAATGTGAATTAAGCATAAAAATGCACCCATTTTTATCTCTTGGCGTGGCCATTTTTCCTTATACTGCCACTCAGCGGCACAAGGCAAAAATGGGGCCGTCACGGCTCGCCCGTTTTCTAGGTTTGGTCAAATGCGCAAGATGAGCCCATTGGACGGCGCTGTGGTGTCATTTTCAGTTGACAGCAAGTGGCAGTAAAATGCTGCTTCAGTCGTATTCTACAAGCACATTTTTAATCAGAATACTGTGTTTAGACTAGCTGGGATGCATAGAGAATACTATTGTATGCAAAATGTTTAACTTGATTTAGCCTTTAATGAGAGCTAAAGGAGATTGCTGCATTAGCATTAATCCCAGCTGGCTATTGATCTACTAAGTTCTTGTTTTGCACACTTGAATACCATTCAAACCGTTCACTGCAACATGAAGCTGGTTCACATTTGGAGCATTCCCAAATGCAGCACAGCGACTGATTGCTTCTCGTATACATAGTCATAATGTATGTATGGAGGACATTGCCTGCAGGTGTGGTTTCTTGACCATGGTGTGATTTGATGACAGCAGCTGCATTACACACTCCGATCTTTTCGACAGGTCGTGAATACGAAGGCTACCAACCGCTGTGGTTTCGGAAAAGGAGGGACTCTGTCACTGGAGAGACAAACTTTGTGTACAAAGGGGGCTACTGGGAGGCTAAGGAGAGACAGGACTGGACCATGTGTCCCAATATATTCTAACACAGGACGCTTCCCCCGCATCAGAACCTCAGGAGACACGGAGTTGCTCGGCCTCGGCTCCTTCAGCAGTGTGGTGTAGCAGGCTTATGAGCACTGTGTGGAGCTTTGTGAGCATAAGAAGGTGAATGTGACACACACTCTTTGTACCTCCAAAATAGACACGCTCACTGCTTTATAGATGGAAACTATGATGGGTTCCCTATCCCACTGTGTGGATTGTGTGATGCTGTTGGAGGTGTAACATCACACAATAAAGGCACCTGATGAAGTACGTTACCATTGCACTTTTTAGCATAGCAAGATTGATACCGCAATGTCAGTTTTCAAATTCCAGCAAGCATCGTTTTGTCAACCTAAAATGAGTTTTCTGTTCACTTTCTGACTTTGAGTTTTAATGAGCGCTCATCTAATGCACCTGCATAAGGAATTGGTTGGGTGTTTCTTTTTTTGTAGTCAATAAACAGGTTACAACAGGTTTTAATCGCATTTTAATTTTTGATTTGAGCTATGCACAGAAACCGCTGTTACCATATAATGAAATGTCATGATTATTTTCACAGTGATGTGCTTTACTGGCCAGGTTTATTAACATTTTTCTTCATTACTTTCAATTATGAGTTCAGTGCCACAGTAGGATAGTGAATTTCCTTTAGTTGTAAGAAACGTGTTGCCAATGTGGCATTATGACATACCTTAATGAAAAATTTAATAAGAATAATTATTGGAGGTGAATAAAGAATATAATTGCTTAAATGATGGATGAATTTAAACTAGCAGAAATTGTACATCTTTTTAAAATCTGTATTTTTTAAACTTGTTTCATCTTATGTGTTGACTTGCAAACAGTGAGACTTCATCGGAATCCTGCATTTCATTTCCTGCGCATTCAATTACTATTTCATTCTCTTTAGAGCCGGCTAATATGCGCCTGTCCTCACAAGTATTTAGTAGCTAAGTGAAGAAAACGGGCTCGATTTTATAGTCCCTTGAGTAATCTTATCTGTTCTTACTAAATTTCCTGCGTTTATAGGAACAAATAATAGCCACCTTCCCGCTGAATGACCGCCGCTGCATTCAAATGTATCACTTTCAGCGCTCAGATTGTTCACGAGGGCTCTCCATTGTTCGGCGTGCATCTCTGCGTATGCGTAAAGAACTCGCCAAGACAAGTTGGCAATCTTCCTGGAAAACAGTTTGAATCTAACACAAGTTTCCATCAAAATCATGTCATGAATTAATTGCAAGTATTCTTCAAAGCAGTTCAGGCTGTTGTCAATCCCATTCGTAGATTGAATATTGTGTTGAAATGCATCCATCTCAGAGCTGACTTGACACTGTTCACTGAGCATGATTCAACTTATCTTTGTGTTCCTGTTGATAAGAAATGTACTTTCTCCCGTCTTTTGGTGCTCTCCCACAGCATGACATAGCACACCTTGTCAGTTCAGTACTAACACAAATTCAATCCACTTGCTCGTCCACCTCCTCGGTGTTAACTTTACTATATACTGTAGTTGATTCCATTGGCACTGTGTGAGTCTACAGCCACTGCAGAAAAGAACAGGGCTGGTTCCTGTCAGCAGAAGCCACAGAGGGCTTTGCTCCACGCCCGTCACAGTTCCAATGTGCAGTCCGCAGTGTTAGTACAATGATCTGAGATCAGTTTTTCAAGGTACCTTTGCCTTTAATTGACTGACCTGTGCACTACACAACTCGTGACGAGCTTTGGAAACGTTATTTTATTTTTTTTTAGTTGTTGGTAGGAATGCAGATTTTAAAGGTTAGAGGTACTGTATGTTCTCTTTGGTCGATTTGTGTGAATATTTTGTGATAAGAAAATTATAATGTAAAATAAAGTCCTATGAGATTTAAGTCTGTACAGCATATTTTAAATGTGGTTGTAAATTAGCATTGCAACTGCAAATAGTCTCCACAATGATCTGAGAAAACTTGGAGGCACACTAATTTGGTTAAGTAGCCTAATTAATGCTTATAGACCCCAAATCACAGAAAAGGGCCGTTATTTTTTTTTTCAATAAAAATCCCATGATAAGAGCATATCTGCCACTGTGTATGATATCGTGCTCATTCTACTGATTTGAGCAGCACTGTGCTACCTTTTACATCAGGGGGAAAAAAAGGACAGATGTTGAGCAGCTAACAGTTTTAGCTTTAGTGTTTCCCAATCGATGAACTGTGATAACTGTTTACACAGCTGGATAGTCCCATTCCTGTGAAGTTTTATCAATCAAAACGATAGCATGTAATTTTTTTTCAAAAGACATTTCGGGACAGCACAAGTGCCTGCCGATCCTCAGATTTATGGCAAAATAACCCCCTGACAAAGAAGCAAGTAATATAGATTCTGATGAATGTTTAAATTCATGATCCATAAACAAAACAAGGATGTAAACAAGGTATTTTATGTACTGCTTTTAATAATTGGATGTATTACATCTAAAGCTACCGACAGAAACATTTGCCAATGTTCCCTGCTTTTGATAACTTTTCCATCACTGACTTTACATGTAATTCATACGTTTGTCCAAGTTTTTGAATAATTTAAACACCAAGTTAGATAAATTGTTGTCCGTTAAAAGCAGAGATGGTGAACACTCAATCCGTAGGACAGTATTTCATGAAGCTCAACATGCCTTTTGAAATTGACTATTTCTTAACATGTAAAACCTCAAATGTACGCCCAATTCCCCAAAAGTACATTCCTTGCACTGCAACTGGCTGACGACCAGAGCTGGGTTAAGCCCGCCTCTCAATTTGGGTGGGCTCCAGCTCACCCTTGACCCGAGAGAAGATAAATGGAAGGATAGATGTAGCACACAATTGGTAGGTAATAATCTGAATTGTTTTTAGTATGACGCTCAGAGGACTGAAATGGCCCTTGATGGGTTAAAAGTTCCAAATAGCTGTTTGAATGGATCACAACCATTGCAGATGTTTTTGTTTTGTTATAAACATATTTTTTTGAATAATTAGAAGGAACTCATTAGCAGTTGACTGTCGCACAAATAGAAAGTATGTCTATTTTTGCTCAGATTGAGGTTCAGTGATTCACAACTTTTCAAATTGAAAAAAAAATTCAAATACATGGCGCCTTTTGAATGAAAAAGAGAAATAACATCCATTTCATCAGTGTCGTCCCAAAATCCATAATAGATTGTGACATTGGCTGTGCAAGATCACACGTCTGTAGCAATAACACACAAGTCATTTTTCAGTCTCATGCAGAAAGGGGAAAAAAACAACCAAAGTGTATGTAGAGGTGTGCTGTAGATTAAACAATATTTTCACATGCCTCTCCTTTCTTGATGGGGTTCTCTTTTAGCATTGCTCACCTTACTCTTGGTGTGATTTCAGCTTTAATTTTGGGATGTTTTTTTTTACCTTCTCGTGGGTGCCATTATTCTAATGTTTGAATATTTATACAGTTTGTTTGTATAATGTGGCATATTTAGTGTGCTCTGATGGCACTCAATTTCTTCCAGTTTGAAAATAATTCCGAGGCAGATGTAAAATGTTTTGAAAGATGCAAATGTTTCTCTTGCCTTGTCCAAACTAAATTCTACTGGGACTGTGACCTGTGGTTTTCTTAGGTAAATGCTGCTGATCTTACTCAGTGTAAAAATTTAATTCAACACAATGCGACAGCAGTCGGGTAGAAATATGAAAGGTTGCTGACATGCCTTGAATTCTCTCACTTCTCTATTACACTGTCTGTAGGTATATTCAGATTTAAATTACAATTTCGAGGTTGTTGTTTTTGCATAAATTGTGTATTTTCCCTCACTTTCTAACATTGTCTTATAACAACTAAGGCACAACAATAAAAACAAAGTTGTTGATACTGCGTATGTGTTTTTATTTCTCAATAGTAGCAACAAATTACATTTGACATCATGCAAAGGATTGGGAGCCTGCGTCTTTGAGGAATACAGATTTGTGTACGGTACCCCAAAAATGTAGATAACATTGTCAATGAAGTGAATCAAGTGGGAAGTAATGTTTTGTTCTTCCACACTGTCAAAATCAGGTGTGGGCAAATTAGGGTTTGTGCGCCACACAACACGCTACTCTGTTCGTTAATCCCATGGAACATTTACATTGTCAGTTCTGTGATTGTTTCATCCATTGTTGCGTTCATTTAACATTTCTTCCCGAAAATTGGTTAATTACAATGTATTCTTTATTTTTTCTTTCTCTCTCTCTCTCTCTCTCTCTCTCTCTCTCTCTCTCTCTCTCTCTCTCTCTCTCTCTCTCTCTCTCTCTCTCATTTTGATACACGAAATATCTTTCACCGATTGTCCAACACTTATACAGTACTTTTAACAATCAATCATTCGAGCTGCTTATCCTCGTAATTTACAATTATTTGTAATCGTTGTGCATATCCACACATATACAGTGTACTTGCACTCTACTTTTTCTGCTCTTCCAGCATATTAGCTGCCAACGCTCCTATCTGGTGTTTGCTAATACTCGCTAAACTTTGAATAGGTCGTGCGCGGTTTCCATGGCAACCAACAAACGCCCGCATTGTGGTCTCGACCCGTTACAAAAACATCGCTCGTTTCACCCCGATATGCTATGCTTTATATAACTTTATCGGGCACTGGAAAGAGTACAATTAAGTTAGTGAGTCAGCATGTGCGTGATTTGCAAGCGATAGGAGCTCTTGAAGCCCCATTGCTTTGGTTTCCACGACAACCTAGCAACATCGCGACCCATCAGCCTTATTGGGATTACATTTGTATATCCAGTACAACATGGAGCAAATAAACCATGACGCTGGGGACAACAATGAATTTCACTCAGGTATGTGGTTATAAAAGTGCAGTCACCCATTTGTGTGTATACAGTATATGCAGCTAAGTTGTAGACACGCTGTGATTTCTGTCCTAAAAGACCAACAGAACAGCAGCAGTGGGTTGGAACCTGGTCGAGCACCTCTCAGAGCGGACCCCTGTGACTTCCTGCTGGATGCCATTGATGCTCAGCTGGGGAAGCTCCAAGTCAGTTTTTTTTCTGTTCTAAATCAGATATAAAATATTCACCGAGCCAATTAACCTGATTGAATAAATACAAACAGGTCACGCATCAGCAGCATGACCACATTGATTCAGGTAACGCACACCTCGTGAAATATTTGAATGTTGTTTTTGTGTGATGGTTGATTGTGTTTTTTTGTTTTTTTTCACACATTGTGTTCAGCACCACTTTGCTTGAGTCAGTCCCTGAGCAAAGACACCGGTCTTGGCAGCACAGTGTCCCACACAAACGTTACCCCCATGTCTCGTTTAGATCTGCAAGTCACTCCAGCAGTGGAACAAACAGCGGGTAAGAAGTAACAACCAGGAGAAAACGTGATTTTTGGCCTACTGGGTTTATTGCAGAAAATTTTTATTTTGTTGTAACTTGTCATTCCTGCCACCAGTTTTTGTCGCAATCAACCCGATGAATTATTATTTCAAAGATGTTCCTATCACAATTCTGTGATGACTTCTAAACTACTAGATCAATAATTTGATGTTTATTTTACTTAATGGGGAGAGTTCTTTTAAATTGACATCTCTATCTGGATGAAACCATTAACAAAATTGAAATCTAGGTATTGAGATATACAATGTTTTAGTTCATATATTATGCTCATGTTAATAGCAATGAGCTTTTTTGTAATTTGCACGGACCGCTAGAAGTTGTTCATTTAAATGAACAAATTTAGTGGTCGCCCAGTTCAACCTTGAAGATCTAAAAATGTTGCTCCTGTATGACTCTTTTCTCGTTTCCTGTAGCTAGCACGAGTTCAGTGGCTCCTGCAACACATGAGGTGGCCACGTGGGGACTGGATGTATGGACAAGCAACAAAGTGCAAATGGAGTCTCACAAGGAACAGATTTTGTGGAGACTAGAGAGACTTCTTGGAGACACCTGTAAGCAAGGGACAATCTCAAGTGGCTCTCATCCACCTTCAGAAAGTATTTGCACTGAAGATTTTGCGAGGTGCTTTAGAGAGGAGATGGTTGAAATGGCATTACCAGACGAGAGCCTTAAAGAGCTCGACAAACAGGAGCAGGCTTTGATGACATCTGACGTGGACCCTTGTCTGAGTCACCAAAATAGTCAAAACTGTAACAGAAGTGAAGCAACTACAAACACTAGCATTGTCTTTTTCCAATACAAGCCAGAACATAGTGAGGAACTAAAAAAATGTCCTTCTGAAACATCTGGAGTTCAGACTTCATCTACTGGTGAGAAATGAATAGTCACTGACACAAAACCCAACAGAGTCGTCCTGGTGTCAGTTTTGTGACTCGTGTCAAATGAGAGCCATTTTTTGTCTTTCAGTCTTTCGCAGCACTGAGGTTGAAAAAGAACATCAGAACCCAAAGCACATTTCTTCTCCGAAGACCAGGTTCTTGGCAGGTACCGAACACGCAGTACTGCATTTGCGTGCGCTGTTTACGTGTACCCGTACAGTCCAACGCTAGAGTTGTATCTTTCCAAGACAACAAGGATCAGTTTTGAATGACACCATCAGCGAAATGTTAAAATAATTATTAATCAGTTTATTATCGTGAGTTGCACATTGCACACTGACTTAGTGGTTAGCATGTCTGTACTTTACAATGTTGTCCTTTGTGTCACAGGAGTACCTGTGTGGAATTTTGACTCGGTATCCGTTGACAGTGACCTTGATTCGGTCTGTACAGATCAAGTCAGGAAGCACCTCCGCAGACGAGCTGGTAAGAGTTGACCGACAATGTAGATGAAAGGAGACAATATCAACTAGCAAAAGTGTACATCCGATCAGATGTGCAACGAAGAGCAAAATCTAATTCTTTGTCTGCACAGGGGCTTTCCAAAACAAAACTACTCTTCTTGAAGCGCAGCAAACGTGCAGGTAAGAACAAAGGACGAGCACAGCAAAGTACACTTTGTATATTGGTCTATAAATGTGAAGTTTTTACGCGTATATTTTATTTTTCGTCTGTAGAACTAAGTCTTTGGGGGATGATGAAAAGGACACTGACGAAGAATCAAATGGACACTGGAGCAGGCGGTACAGGCTTGAGAAGGCGTCAGAGAAGATGCACTCAGCTTGGGGGAAGATGAGCGGGCGCCTCTCCTCACTCAGACAAGTATGTTTCTGCCTTCTGTCAGCTGCGTGTCAGCAAACCATCGCTTTGTTTGTCTGATTTAGAGATGTGAAAAAGAGGAGGAGACGCTACGCATGAAAAAGTCTCATTTATCTGAGGTTGAACTCTCCCTTTCTGAGCTGCAATTGAGAAGAAAGGTACAGTGTAAATGATTCAGTCTGCCATTTATCAGAAAAATTGAAAGTGTGTTCCAGTTACAAATCCCCGCCTCCTACTTGCCCCCAGCACACCTTTCATGATCTAGAGCGACTCAGTGCAGAAACTGGGCACCTACAAACAGAGAAGAAGCAATTAGAGGTCCTGCTGAAAGATTGTAAGGCCGAGATAGACTCACTAAGGTATGAATTCAAACATCAGCATAATGCAGTACTGAGGTGAGACACAATTGTGTCAAAGAGTTGCGTAACGTGTTATACAGTTCCCAGTTGCAAAAACTTCAGGGTCAAAAAGAGTCCTACCTCTCTGAAGTCCGAAATTTGCAAGATGAACTAAAGAAGAAAGAACGACTCCAGCAACTGCCCAGCGCGGAGAAGGTGGTAACAGTTGTTCAGCAGAGTCGGCGGGTATTTTCTCGACACATTTCACTTATTAGTCCAACTGCTTCACAAACAGACCAACAGAGCGATGTCTGAGCTGGAGAGACAGTTAGCGTGTGCCAAAGCGGAACTATTCTCTGAGCAACGCCGAGCGAGAGAGAAGCAGGAATCCATGCAACAAGTGCAGTATTCCTTCCTAATATCACAACCAATTCAGATACATCAAATATTCCAAGTCTTTACTTTTGTGTTCATATTATTATATTGAACAGATGCTGGAGGAAACTTGTGAGGAACTGCTGAGGACCTCAGAAGCAGAGACTTCACTGAGAAACAGATGTTCTTGTCTCGAGGAAACGCAGAAGCAAAAAAAGAAGGAGACAGAGGTGATTATTTGGAATTGTGCTCCTATTTCCAGTCCAGCAAATCTGTGTAATACTTTTACTGAAGCACCGTTTTTATTTCACTTAGGCTCTTGGATTTCAAGCACAGGAGCTACAGGGAAAACTTGGAGCATGCACAGTCAAGGTGGACATGCTGGAGAAAATGTTGGGCCAGAAGGAGCAACAACTGCAAGATCTACAAGAGCAGCATGGAAGTTTGCAAAGAGAAAGAGACAGACTGAAGGGAGAGCTTGACTTCCTGAAAAGCCAGCAGCACAGTGCTGTTCAAGAAGCCAGAGAACACGCGCACGCAATGATGGTACGCATTTCGAATTATAACAGGAGCCGTTATCTGTAATATTCCAATAAAAATTCACAAAATATTTCAGGAGGCAGCGCTGAAGCAACAGAGGAAAGATTTAGTCACGCTGCAAGAGCAGCAAATACAAAAGGTGAGAAATCTCCTTAAAAGTAGCTCAGTGAAGATAAAACAAGATGACTGAGTGAAGTGTGTAGAAACACAGCGGAATCATGATGAAAATATGTGCTTGATCAAATATTGGCAGCTAAAGAAAGATGGAGCAAAGGCACTGAAGAATTCCCTGGAGCACCAGAAGGAGGAGTCAAGGAAACGTGAAGAAGAGCTGCATGTGCAAACGTTACAGAAGGTACTGGACCAAACTCTCAATGACTGCATTACGTGAACGCTGTACTCTGTCTCATTCAGATGCAAAAAGCCATAGATGAGGAGAGGCAGAAGTTCGAGGCGGACAAGATTGCAGCTGTACACTTCCACTGTGGATTACTGGAAGAGCAGAACAGGAGGAGCTTGGAAACAGCGAGGAGTGAGATGCATCGAGAGAAAAGCAATGCGCTTGCGCTTCAGCGTCAAGTGGCGCAACTACAGACTGTAAGTTGACTTCCAACAATTAGGCATGTGACGCAACCGTAGATCTATTTCCAATGCCATTAGCGGTTCTTCTTACTTTCACTTTCATAAGCGAGTGCAGGATCTGGAGGCTGAGCGCTGCGTACAGCAGCGAGAACAGGAGTCGCTGCTCTCTGTGATTTGCAGGTCACTCAAGCAGGAGCAGCAGGACGAGCTGGACAAGTTGCAGAAAGACATGCTGCAGGTGCAAGATGACTTCTAAGACCACACTCTTCAAAGTGCTCAAAAGTAACCTAAATTGGGTGATATAGCAAACCAAGCGCTGGGTTCAAAAAGGACCGAGCCAATGCTGGGCTATTTATACTCAGGGTGTTGGTTAGAGGTTTTGACCCAGCATGGTGGATCAAGATTTTTATCCAACAAGGGGAAAAATGTGTTGTTGATGAGTTAAAGCTACCAAGAAACGTCTTACCAGGTTATCCGCATACCTTAAGACTAATTTTATTAGCACAGTTTTTATGCCGTTTCATGGCGTTTCTGACACAACTCAGCCATTCTCCATCTGGGGGCCGTCCACCCTAACTGGGATTTGAACCGCTGTCCCTGTGGCAGATGTTACCCACTGAGACAATGTTCCATTAAATTGAATTGAATTTCAGTCCACAAAACTGGAATCACCTCAGATCCTCAAATCCAATCTCCAACCCATCTGCTGGGTTATAAAAAATTAGCCCAACTTCGGGTCAGCTCAAAATCCACAGCTACACAGTGAGTGAGTTAGGAAAACAACCCTTCATTTTTATGTTGTGCCTCTGCCGCCAAAAGGTTAACAAGTCTGGCTCTTATAGGAAAGTGAGAAGACCGTGCTGCGGCTCGAGCAGGCTGTGCAGCAGGCCGAGGGAGAAACGGCGAGGATTGGCAGGATGCTTGAAGAGCAGCAGATCAGCCATAATGAAGCCAAAGCTGAGCAGCAGCAGCAGTTCGCCCTCTGGACTCGGGAGCTGGTAGCGGAGTGGCAGTTTCTACACCTCTTAATAGAGAAGAATGGAGGCCAACAGTATAGTGTGCAGCTCCCTCCTAGGTATAATTTCCCTCTCAGGTGCAGTTTTCTAAACTTTTCTCACTCTCCAATGTGCACCACCCTATGATCGCAAAGACACTCAACAGTTTCATAGAAAAACAAAAAGGCAAATGTCCTGTTCAAAAATTGCCTGCTACCACAGTCATAGTTGTAGTGACTATTAGTTTCAAAAACGTTTATAGTCAATGAATATGTAACAACACAGTGGTGATAACTGAATATACTTTATTGTGCTGCACATTTTCTTACGTCAAAGTACAAATGACTTCACTGCGCGCAATTCTTTGCCTCAAAATGTAATTTGCCACAGCTGTAGTAAACTAAGGACCCCTTGTAAAATTTTCCAACTCACTTTTTCTTGACCCTTCAGTTGGAAATAACTGGTTTAGTGGCTGCATTCATCCATAATGCTTTGCATGTTACAGCGCGACCATAGATGAGGCTCTTATGCAACTGAAAGCTCAACGAGACCCTTTGACACATTTGATTGAACACCTGCATCAAGAGTTGGATTCTCAAAGACAAGCAAGTAAACAGTTGCTCAAAGACAAGGTATAGTTTGGTTGAGTGAATATCTTCCTGCAGCCCAGTTGATGGACAGCTAAATTGGTCCGAGTTTACTTCCAGGAGCGAGAGTTGAGGATTCAGAGGGAACAGATGAGGACGGAGCGAAACCAAGCCTTGGATTCTCTGAAGGAACGTCTCATTCAGGTGTAACACTTCCTTCCGTATGTGGGGGCGGTTGTGTTAAAATACTTGCCTGAGTGTATCCAAAATGGATAGCTGGAAAATTCAAATGTCCAATTTCATTGACCCAGGATCACATTGAGGAGCTGAGTAGTTTGAAATGGTCTCATGTGAGTGACGGCGGACTGGAGGCCTCACTTCGCAAGCAACTGGAGGCCAAAGACATGGAGCTGAGGCAAGTCCAGAGGAACATGACTCTGTGGAAGGAACAGACCACCACTCGACTGGCCTGCAAGTTTGAGGAAGAGTTGACAGCTGAACTGGAAAGGTGACTTGTGTATCAGGGCAAAATGTCTCTCTCAAAGCGCAGCAGTTTTTTGGGTTTTAACCCTCAGAAGACTGCTTAATTCATCTCACTGGCACGGATCAAAGCAGAACAAGAAGTGTATAAGCTGCCCTACTTTGCAGTGATGTAAAACTAGACTGCATTATACTAAAAAGGGTGCTATCAAATGAACCATTTTGACATCATGTATTTATATATATATATATATATATATATTTTTTTTTTTTTTTTTTTGTATTTTTTTTTTAAATTAATACCCTGGAAATATTTTTACTAGTTCAATTCAAAAAGTGAAACTCATAGAGGCTTATAGATTGCTGCATACAGAATGAAATATTCACCACCTCAAGTCATGTATACTATTATATAAACAATCCTAAAACTAAATATAGTAATTGGCGTTGTGAAAGTATTTTCCTATGTTTAATAAATCTGTATAAGGTGAGTTCCACTTTCAATCTAACTGCAGGTATAAATGGACTTTGCTTTGAAATTCAATTGTATTACAATGCAACTGCAGTGACTGCATTAGACACACAATGCACGGTGAATTGCGCCACTAAAGGAGAAATATATCCTTTCAGTTTCACTGAGTGTTGAAGAGATTTAAAATGTGATTCATTTTTGTTCATCCCACAGGTGCAGAACAAAGTTGTTAAGGGGCAGGTAAACGGTGTAGGAACCTGTTGAAGAATAGTTTGTAACCAAAATTGCTTCTAACCGGCATGATCTCACCTCCGTTCGAAGTGATATTTCACAGTGATATACTATAGCAGTAGATTAGTCCATTTATCTAACATATGCACTTTGTAGGCCACTCTGTGTGTCAGCTAACACCTCCACTGTTCAGTAACGGCAAACACTCACTCTCCAAATATGTGATGGTGCTTCTTTTTCAGAATGACATCAACGAATGAAGAGGAAAAGCTGAGGATGGAGGGTCAGAAAAAGCTTAGTGCAAAGGTACCATTCCTCATTTTCGGGAAATTACAAGTGTGGAAACAGTGTCTAGGAAGTTTTTATTTTGTTTCCATCAGCATCATCATGCTCACCATTCCGACCGCTTGACCTTCGTTTCCGCCGCTCAGCCGCCCTCAGACGTGGCCTCATTAAAACTTGTGCATTACTTGCAGAGCAGAGTCAAGCAGCTCCGTGTAGAGCACCAGACATGGATGCCAACAGGACCAAGCCTTCCTACGGTGAGTGCATTCTTCCTCTTGCATGCTCATCACAAATGTGCTTCTACCATTTTCGGTGTGCAATGTAGTCTCCGTTTTCCCGAATAATTTATCATTACTGCTCAATTCTGTTTGTTTTGTAGCTCAACCATCAAGAGAGTTGGAAAGCTTGAGTCCCTCATCCATCAGGCCGGCCACAAGTTATTGACTTGAAACGCCACATGCTTACCAGTATTACTGTCTTTCAAAGTGTTTATCAGTTTAAGCTATGCATTTTTTGCATCACTGTACAACGATGAATCGTTCGCTGCTGCCTGTACTTAAGATAGCAGGTCACAGTGACAAATGACACAAGCAAATGTTTAGTCATCTTTTGAACTTTCCTCTGTGTCAAGGTTTTATGGCTCAACGTTCCAGAGGTTTACACATTGAACATGAAAAATCTCATAAAGCTCTTTGTGGGAATCCCTCACATGCTCATAAACGTTACATAATGTTAAATTGTACACATGAAGGACAAACGGTGCAAAGACACAATATGGAATTTACATTCAACTTTTGTAATAAACATTTCATCAACTTTATGAATGAGTTTAATACCAGAAGTGGGATCGGTGTTGTCAAAGGATGGTTTGGTTTTGCATGTATACTGCCTAGCACGTTTGAAAAAAAAGGATGAAGCACACTTTTATTAGAAAACAAATACAAAGTACTAAACATGTCTCATTTGGAATACTGCTGCACGCATGCAGGAAAACACAAATCAAATTAAAAGGAAATTTCCAGGATTTAATAAACTCGTCAAACCTCACATAGCATACGTGCTTAGCAATATAGAAATATTATCCTTCACTTGCAACAAATACAGCTTTTATACAGTCATTATGAACACTGAGGAAATCACGTTCCTATTCAAGATGGCAAAAGGCTACAAAATCAGGGGCTGCTCACTGTGGTGATGAATTAAAAACACTTCCAAACAGTGTAATGTTTACTAACATTGGCAATATTTAGAAGTGCTAAGAGGAATCGTATTCCTTGACCTTGACACAGGCTGTGTGAATGATGCTATGAAATACAAACAAGTTTTAATGAGTTGTCTGGCCAAATGTGACCAAAGCAGTGGATGATTCCAACAAATTTTTGACGTGACCAAGTGAGCCCCAAGCATGACATGTCCAGACACGTACAAAAGCAGACATACACCTTCTTACATTTCCATGTCCTCCTCTCCACAGCTTTCTTCAACGGGAAAGTTATGGAGAGAACAGTGTGTGTCCGCATGTGCGCTGTGTGGCGTGGGCGAAGGGCACGGAGTGGGGGGTTGTTGCAAAACAGTCTGTTGTTTCCTCTGTTTCTGGAAGGAGCCTTTTAGTCTGCGACAGAAGGGGTCTTCGGGTGGCCGCCACAACACCAACTCCATGCAGGAATGGCTCCTAAACAGGAGACAGTGGCACATTGAAATGTCCAGAGAGCATTTGTTCATTTTGTATTTTTTATATTACAGTCTGAAAGTAGAGGAGGACATACACAGATTGGGCGACTGTGTGTGGGAGAATGTCACTGATCCCTCGCTGCAGGCCTTCCTTCAAACTGTCCGAGATGACCAACACCGGCCTTCGTTGGACTGGCTCCACATCGAGATCCTCGTCATCGTCTTCCAGCGTTATTCTAGTCAATAATAGATCAGTCTTAAGGTCCTTAACACACTGCACTTGGTTTTCAAGACGCCCACTACAGGGTAGGGCACAGGGACGCAGCAACGTGCAAACTTGCCCATATTTGTCACTGGTTGCTAGGCGACTATAAAGGAAGTAGCCTTGTGCATTTTCCTGATGGTTTGGATGTAAAGTGGGCCACAGCTTGGCAATGTGTATTTATCACTGTTACATGAGGAAAGCCCTGGCATTGCTTGTATCTCTATCGCTTAGTCTCACTCTTGTATCCCCAAGCTCATTACACTGGAACGCACGTGAATTTCCCCCCCCACATTTTGTTTTAACTGTGCAGCTTCGCTATAATCTGTTGTTGTTGTTACTATGAATTCAGTTGGCCACGACCTCTCCTATTGACTGTGCGAGAATATTGATTGACCAATGAATGGGTAGGTCGATGACACACTGCACTATGGTAAGCACAGTGTGAAAAAGGCCTTTAATGATGTTCTTGTGTGATACTTTAACATATCAACCTTGCAACCACTAACTTGGAGTGGAAAAATAAAACTAAAGTTGTTATACAGGCTACGCTTAGTTGATACGGCAAGGACATTTCTCATTACAATTTTAGTGACCAAAGTGATCAGCTGGTCATGAAGAACCACGCACAAATTACTGATATACACACCAAAATTATTACGAGTATTCTTCTGAATAGAAAAATATATCAGTAGCCATATTACCTTTTGGCATATTAAAGTATTAAATACATTTGAATTTCAAGTATACCGTTTCCCCACCATCTTTCATACCTGTTTTCAATCTCCCGAAGTCTCCTCTGAGCTTCCTCGATCTCCATGCAGGAGTTGTCTGTCACAGGTCGAGACAAGGAAGAGGGGGACAGCAATGGAGTCAGCTTGTGAGGGGCTGGGCAAGGCTGCGGTGGTGCATGATTGGCTTGTTGGGTACACAAAGGAGGGCAATTGTTTGGAGGAGGCCAGTCAGGTCTTCCGGTGATGTGCGAAATGTCCAACTCGGTTTCCGATGTTAATCTCCTCCTTTTAGCAAGACATCCCCTAAAAGAATAGGAAAAGGAATTGGGAAAAACATTTAACATGCTTTCATTGAATGATAACTAAAGTTGTCTGATACATACTCATCATCAACTCTCCTCCTGTGCTTCCTGAGGCACCTTGTCTCCCAACTGCTATGAGGACAAATAATGTACAAATGATCACATTGGCAGCAAACTGTTGGGAATAATGTATCCAAATAATGAAATGAATCATTACCTGTTTGACAGTGTTCCTCTCTGTAGATGGACAGATGTACTTGGAGTTCCGAGATCTAATTCAGGTAGGCTTGAGGGCCCCGAGAACGTGTACATGCTTGGTTGAAAACCCAGCCGGCTGCTTGAGGGCGCCAAATGATGCATGATGGTCCAGTCGGCGAAATTATCATTAAAAAACTCATTCAAAAAACATTGTAGGTGAAATGTGGAACGGTAATTACAAACAGTTTTGATCCTTAGAAATGTCGCCTTACTACTGAGCACTTACAAGTAATTTGTGCAATTTGAATGTTGGTAAACAAGCCGGATCTGTCTACACTGGGCCAACTGTCCGGAATGAGCTGCTCATACAATACTTCTGAGACTACCTGTACAAATAGTCGTAGCTACTGTTAAAACGTTATACGAATCACATCATCATTCATCTGAATTGCAACTGGTGACTAAAATGAGACCTTTAGTGAATCGACCAAGTGCAACCAACTGCCCTGCCCCTTTTTGCAATGTTGTTTTGTTTTCTTTTTGCTAGCGTGTGTCCATTTCGTTCAATACCACTTTAAGAAAAAAAAGAAAGCACTGAACGTTCGCAACCTTACTAACCTAGTAAAGTGACCCGATTTGCAAGAAGCGTCCAATGTTCGGTCCTCGCAGCGCGCTGTAAACTCACGGGTAGTTGGACATAGCACCATCCAGACGCGCCGGAAGAGTCGAGCAGCTTCTGGAAAACGCGCAAGGACCTATGGGTGTTGTAGTTTTCCGCGAATCGACAGCGGGAATAAGAAATGTCGTTCGTCAAAACATTGACTCTTGAAATTTGATCGTTGTTTCCTCTCTGACACCAACACTGTCGGGCAATACAGAACTTTGGTGAACGTACGAATAGATCCCCCCCAATTTCCGGGTGGTTGTCTAGCTGCTCCTCTGTCGTCGCAAATGGCAAGTCACGTGACACTGTAGCGCTCTTATCCGACCACCCCCCAAACTTGCCTCTTTACTTTTGACTGACGCTCTCTGGAGGTAACACATGACTCGACATTGCCAAACGCTTACAAAGGTCTGACATAAATAACCTTCTGATTATAGGCCACATTCACATGACGTCACCAAAAGCTTTTTTTCTATGTAAGACGTTAGTGGAGATTAATTGCGGCTTCGATTGACAATTGAACTGTTTTCTGCACATTTAACAGTGGATAAACACTTCAGGACATTGTGTTGTTGATTCGACCACTTCTGGACGTTGTGTTATTTGTTTGAACACTTAAGGAGATTAGTGTTCATTTTTGTCTTTTTTTTTTAAGGGAATCCAGGATGTATCATTTTGTTATTGTTTTTGGGCTGCTGGCGTCGGCCTCCACTTTACCTTGTGGTAAGTGTTATGAACACACTACAGTTGTTTTTAAGTGACTCTTGCAATGACTTGAAATGTCTTTTTTTAATGCACATAAAAAAATCCGTTACAATTCTGATAAAATCGATGTTCACTTGAAAATAAAACAGTGGTCAAAATAAGATCTTGATGAATTTTACCTCAATCAAAACTTGCTATTTGCTGGAAGTGTGTGAAATGGGAAGGTTCCAGGTAAAAAACAAACATGACTCACTGTTCTGGACGTTCCCCCATTTTGCAATTCCCTTATGAGTAATATACAATGCAACTTTATTTGTAAAGTGCAATTCACAACAGCTGCAGTTGTAACAAAGCGCTTAACGGAGTATAATATAATACGGTAATCATTCAATAACCACGACAGTGAATGCAGTAAACTAAAATACAATTTATGATACTAACACATACAGTCGACACAAGAAAAAAGCAGAACAGTGACCAGTCAAGTTGCGTCGAAAGCAAATTAATGAAGAATGTCTTCAAACAAGTTTTAAAAAATGGGCAGTTGCCCAATCTTTTGTGAGCAAAGGTGCATTTCACATTCACTCGCCACCAAGTGTGTATAAAAAAACACACTAGTATCCAGAAGGTTTCGCAAGTTTCTCATTCAATAGTACTGGAATTTAGTGTGTCCAAACGTTTGACTGTGCTTTGCGTGTGGGCCTGATTACTTTGATACAAATGTGATACATGCAGCAATTGAAGGGAGACTTTAAGTTATTTCTGGGAATGAGTTAAGTTAAATTGGTTAATGTACTGTGGCGCACTTGTGCATCACCTAATTAAGTTCAGTTTAGATTTTTTTATAGAGCTAGTTATTATTGGATTGTAGTTTATGCAAGAGTAGAATTGGCCTGGTGTCTAAAATTTAGTTGTGATATTATCAATATTTCACACAGATGTCACTACGCTAGAGTGTGGCGTTACATCCACATCACTGTGTAAATTTAAAACCGAGCATCATCTTTGTAAAGTCACAATTATTGATTCAGTGCTTTTATTGGATCTTATTATAATGTGCAAATAGTCATTATGTTGTGGTTTATTTGGCCTTTCAAAAGTTGAGCCAAGGAGTAATCACTTGTAGTTTGAATATTGAAAAGATTTAATAACTTTCTATGCATGTTATATTGCATAAGAGACCAATTCCATGTGCCTTTAGTTTCATCCTGATGTTATTGCTGAGGTAGCAGTTCTGACCTTGCCACACTTTGAGCCTTTGTGTTGACGTCAGCAAACTGCAGTTTCTGCGCACACTGACATTTTTATGTATGTTTTAACCTAGATACTTCGTCATCCAACCATGAGTTGCTGCTTTCCCTGAATAAAGATCTTCTGCGCTCTCTGGAGGAACGGGAAGGACTTCCTAATCCCAGTGTCCACTTGGCATTACGCCTATCAGAGTTCCACAACCTTTTAAAAGAGCAAGAGCACTTAAATAGACTGACAACTCATTTACATAATGACATTCTCAGGTAATTTGTCAGAATTGCCATTTTTTGTGTAGATGTTTGAATGTCTTCCTAATCTTGTCATGACCGTGACCTGCATGTTTTTTAGCTCCCTCTCTGGGATTCAACCTGTGGTTGGCCGCTTGGCATTGTACACTCTGGCCTTAAAGTCGTCTTGCTATGACCTCAACACAATCACCTTCACTGTAGGCGACAAGAGTGAAACTCTGCTGATACACCTCAAGGATCGGATGGAACAAGAGAAAGAATACATTACTTGTTTGTTGACCACTTTTTTGTTGTACTAAAGTTGATCGTCTTGCAAAAACTGTATTTTTATTTTTTATTTTTTGTCATCTCCCCTCTGCAGTCAGCCAACGCCCTTTGACCAACTATTACCAGTATTCATTGGGTGTGCTCGCTCTATGCGTGAGCGGCGTCAGGGTCAACCACCACGTCATCAACAAACTCATCAAGGCAGTCGAACATGAGCACTTTATGCATGGAGACAGTGTGAGCATTGGTGGGTAAACCACTTTTGGATACATGCTCACTGCTGGATAATTCTGATAATTGCATCCAGGCCTCTCCTACTTCTGTTTTGTAGATACATATGCCATGGCCGCAATGGCCCTCCAGTGTGTGAAGAATTTTGAGAACACACTTTGCAATGTGAAGAAATCCCCTTGCACTATACACAATGCTGCTGAGCTTGATGTGGCCTTGACCAAGATCAAGCAGAAGCTCTTGGCATCACAAAGGGTCGATGGTCATATTGGCAATGAGTTCAGCACTGGCCTCGCCGTACAAGTGAGATCCATTTTTATAGTGGAACCGCCGAACTCGACAGTGCTATGTAGCATGTCACATTTCTGAGCTTTGGTGTTTTGCTGTGGAGTTTGCACGTTCTCCTCGTGCTTGCATGTTTTTTTTTCCCCTCCACATAAAATGCCGTTAGGTTAATTGAAGGCTCTAAATTGTCTAGAGATGTGAAAGCCAATAATTTGTCTACATGTCACTGACTGGTGACCGGGCCAGGGTATACAGTACCCTGCACCCTGCCAAAAGTCAGATGGATTAGTCTCTAGCTCACTCATGATATGAATAAGGACAAGTGCTATTGAAAAGAGATGACATTTAACCGGATTGTATTCAACCTTGGAAGTATCTTATTTCCTGTTTTTGCATCATTCTAAGCCCAAATAAATCGTCCTGAATGTTGTTCAGGCTTTACTGGCAATGGGCAGCCCCGTGTTGGAGTGTGATGCTTCAATGGAGGCCATGAGAAGAGATGCCAGAGGCAACAAATACCACAACCCCATGGCCATATCTCAGGTCCTGCCTGCTCTGCAGCTGAAATCCTACTTGACAGTTCAAAGCAAGAACTGCCTCAATGAAGACAGTGTGTGCCACATTTTTCTTTAAATCTGTGGTCTGGTGATATTTGCACATGACTTTTTTTTTAAGTTTTAGCTAGTGCCTGTATGATCACTTTTAATGTCTGCATACAGACACACTGGTTCTTGAGCCCGCCGACCCTGTGGTCGTGTTGCCCAGTAAGACCAAAGTGGCAGTGGTAGTGGAAGTGGTGGAATCAAGTGGGAAATCCCCTGTGTATCTAGTGGAAGTGCCCAAGGGGAGCTCTCTGTTGGAGGCCCTTCAACTCCTCAAGGAAAAAAATGCTGACTTCACGTGAGTCGGTTTTATATTGTGAGTTTTAACAATGAGTTCTTGAAATAATGTGAAATGGTATGTGGCAGGTTTGAGACTGAGTCAAGCCTGTGGGGACCATTCTTGAGTGTGGTGAATGGAGAGCGGGCCGGGCAGAGCTACCGCACATACTGGCACATCTCCTCTGATGGCACTGGTCTCACTGAAGGTGAAAACACTCACTGTACATAGTCACGCAAAATACAAAACCAAATTAAGTCTTTTCTTCATAGGTTTCAACGCTGTTTCTGTTTCAGGTATCAGTGATTACAAATTGAAAGCGGATCAGAAGATCACCCTCAAAAACACAAGTTATTAATATTGCCATCAAGTGAGCTGGTGGTGATCATTTTGGAACCAAAACAACTTTTATTTCTTCCAGTCCAATCATGTGTAAATTCCATATTTGAATAAATGTTTCTAATGGGTCTATAATACTAAATTGCTAATGGGTATGACTGATGTGTTGTTAAACAAATGAATACATTTTAAAAGGAGATTGCCATTCTGCAAATCTTCGTGTAAATTTACCTTAAATAAGTGCTTGGAGCAATGCACTATGGACATTTTAAGACCTGGGGAATTCAATTTGTATGTTGTTGGGTCCCTTGAAAGGCCCTCTATAAAATGTATCTGTCTGGTTGGCAGCTATTTGTCTACCTGCTTACTTTAAAAAAGAAGAAAAATGCTAATGTAATGTAACTCCCCAAAGGTGGGTATTTTTGCCTTATTTCAAATCATGTAAATATCACCAGTTTACATCAAATTGTGCCATTTTGAATACCTTGGCCATGGCAATATTGGGTTTAAAGTGCACTTTAATCCTATAAATGAGGAAAAAAAATCCTTGTTGACTGGATTGAATCATACAATTTTATTTATTGTAAACCCGAGTATTTATTCATTTATTTAATTGAGCAATTTCAGGTCTTCAAGACACATTTAATTGTGTGGGGGTGGTAGGAAGATGAGAAACGGTTTAGAGCAGGGGTGGGCAAACATTTTGATTCGTGGTCCACTTGGGTTCTAGGGGCCGGACTGGGAGCAGACAATGTAGTGTTTTGGTATCCTATCCTCATCGGAGAAAACATGCTTTTATTTTAAATGAAAATGAACAAACTCATTACAAGAAAATGTCTGTCTTAGAGTGTGCCTCCTAGTGGGGACAAGTCAGAATTACACAGTAAATAAAACATAAATGAGGTTTATTCGTTTAATTTTTTTCGGTGGGCCGGATTAAAACATTTAACGGGCCGTATGTGGCCCCCGGGATGTAGTTTGTCCCATTGCTGGTTTAGGGAGTGGACAAACTTGTCTGCGAAGAAGACGAAAGGTTAGTAAGCCTCGAACAGGGAATCGTGTTTTATTTTTTTATTTTTTTTTTTTCAATAATATTAATAATTTAGGATGCCGATAACCAGCAGGTTTTTGCGACATCGATACTGTCTATAATGGTTACCTTATTTAATTTACAACACTTAATGCCGGAAGTACGTCATCTCAATCTCTTCCGGGGCAATGTTTGTCATTCATTCGCTTTCGCTTCCTCATGAGGAAAATTGTAGTGCATTAAGCACGTATGATAGAAGTACTACTACAGTTAAAATAAATGTCGTTTAGTTGAGTCAATATGATTGAGGTGCACGTTCTTCTAGTTAGCGTAAATGCTAAATGCCTCAATCCCGCAATAACAATGTAGTAGACGTATATTGATATTGCTACCTAGCATAATGGTTTTCCCGCACAGGTGCATCCTTAATCGGTTTTACAAATCAAAACCGCAGGCAACGGTCGTGCAGCTCTTGAGACAGTGCGAGACCTGGAACAGTTTCTTCCGAGAAATTACTCAACCAAAACGTAACGGTAGTATCATGGCTAAAAGAATGTCATCAAGTGCAGCAGCTTCAGGTCAAGATGGAATGAAGAGAGTTTCTATCGAGGGAAATATTGGTAAGATTCGTATTCGAGAATATGTGTGTGAGCCACCCAAGAGAGTTTCAACGGCTCCTGTGTGTTTTGACATTTTAGCTGTTGGTAAGTCAACCTTTGCAAGACTCTTGAGAGCAGCTTGTCCAGACTGGGAGGTGGTTTCAGAACCTGTCAGCAAATGGCAGAACATTGACAGCGGGACCTCAAAGGTGCGTAATGCGCATCTTCCTCATCGCAACCAAAATTAAAGTGAAGTTTGGGCAGAAATTGCTGGTGGATGCTGACCACACTGTAATATGAAATGTTGGAGAATAACGCATACATTAGCTGAACACTTTCAAGATGCATGTTGCAATGTAGCATAATTTGGTTACAATTACCTCAGAATTTAAGAAAGTAAAAACATGGATCAATTAAAAAGAAATTATCATTAAATCTAAAAAAGATAAAATTAATTGAATTTTGAAATGTTAAAATAAGAAATACATTTGTACAAAATATATATGCTTATTAATAATTAGTATATTGTTCTGGTTAAATCTAATTTCCACCTAAGTCTCGTAGGGTACTACGCTTAACAACGTAATTTGAAATGTGTTGAATGGATATGGAAACATTGTATATCATAACAGCATATGACAATGATAAAGAACTTGATTTATTGATGATGGAATGGAGATTAAAAGGTCGGAATGCAAAAGTTTAGACCTGCTCCTTGTTTTTGAAGTACAGTACATGTAAGTGGGTAAATTATGACTGCTGATTTTACTTTATATTTTATTTCTTCAATGTCTTGTTTGTGTGACAATTTTTTTTTCTCTGTTATATGAATGAGCATATAATGATTTTCCTATATTTTATACATGTTGGAAAAAAATGTTAAAGTTTAATCAGGCAAGATATGTGGAAGGCGGTAAAACTAAAGATAATAAATGTGTCCTATTAGTGTCATCTCTTTTTATTCTGCTCTACAGGAGAAGACCGTGAGCAATCTGCTGGAGATGATGTATCAGGACTCCAAGCGCTGGTCCTACACCTTTCAGACGTACTCGTGCTTGAGCCGCCTCAAAACGCAGCTGCAGCCCGCGCCTGCTCGCCCGCTCCACTCACAAGGAACACCGATCCGCGTTTACGAGCGTTCCGTCTACAGTGACAGGTTAGTCAGATGTGTGTGGGGCCATCCAGACTTGTCACAACACTATACACAATGCTCATACAGTCTAATAAAGTAAGCCAAATAACACAATTGTCCAAGAAGTCATTTTTAACTTGCTGTCATGAAAAATAACTAATGGGGTGAGCCATTAATTGAATTCAAGAGAATGCAACTTTCAAATTGCAAAGGCTACTTTTTTTTGGGGGGGGGGGATAATCTGTGCTTCATTTTGGTGAATTGGTAGTTGTTGTTTTTTTTTGGGGGGGACAAAATATCTAACGAGTATAGTGTCTTGATAAATTTTGTTTAAGAAGTGTAGTGCACAAATTACATATTGTTTCATTAAACATTAAAAGATGAAGTTATGGTCACAAATTTCTTTGTAATATTGCTGAATCTTATTTATGATTTATTGACTTATCTTAACACCACATTTGTTTGGCTAAATTTTGTCCGAGTGAATACTGAAAAGACAAGTCAAGTCAAAACATTTAGTAAGTTTACAACTCTAATTGATTCTTTTATATTCATTCATGGTTTATTTGCCTTCATTTATCTTAAGACCAACATACTGTATAGGACCAAAACATTTACGTGTAATTAAGATGATATTGTTTATTGTAATAAATCTTAACTTATTGCGTGCGTTTGTTGAAAAATGCATGGGAGGAGGACCTTGAAAAAAAAATCACATTAAATCGCAATTGAGGAAAACAAATTGCAACTCGTGTCAGCGAGGTTACATGCTGTATGGATGTCACAACTAATTTTCAGCAAAAAGTGTTTCTTGGTTGTCACGTTGACAGAAATAACTTGGCAGTTGTATATATTTAAAAAAAAAATGGCCGTATATTTAATAAAACAGAAGCAAGGATTCCAATGTGCATAAAATGCATGCAACTTTGAGGAGGGGATGGAATTAGTAAGGACCACCCTGCTAAGTGCATCTAAACTCCTCGCTAACATTTCTAGATCAATCTTATGTGCATTCAACTTTCCCTTTCCTCCACTTGCGCTCAGTTCCTCTTTTAATGTTCATCTCCTTGCAGCTGGCAATTTCTGTAAACAATCGGAGCGGAAGCCGAAAAGACGTAACAATACAAGACGCTACAATCCCATTCAAATTTCAGCATATCAAGCTCAAAACATACTCGGCTCTCCACGTCTCACTATCGTGACCAACATTAAAAGAACCAAGTGTTTATCAGAAGCGAGAAAGATATTTTAGTCCCCCGAAAAGTATGTTTATTATTGTAAGCCACTCTAATTTTGTACATTGCATTTGCACTTTTATTGAATTATGTATTGAAATGCATGTGAAAATCCACAAGTTCAGAGTTTTAGTTTTATTATGCAAGAATGTTAGATTATTTTTTTATTACAAGGGCAGACAGTTGCACAGTATGATGGCATTATTTCAGTATTCTTGTAAAGTTGTGCCATTTGGAGTATTTTCTGGAAACGTATTATTTGCTCTGAATTTGACTTTTAATGTTGTCTTATATGTTTTTCCTTCCCAGATACATTTTTGCCCTGAACATGTATGAGCTGGGTTGTATCAACTCCACAGAGTGGGCAGTCTATCAGGACTGGCACTCGCTCCTCGTGAATCAGTTTGGACACCAGGTAGCGCTAGAAGGCATCATCTATCTTAAAGCACCCCCTGAGGTCTGCACAAGCTCTTGCCATTAAAGGTATCAAGTTTGCACCCTTACCAGTGTTTAATTCCTGGCAAACATACATTTGTCAGAAATGTATGGAGCGCCTGCAGCGGCGAGGGAGGCCAGAGGAGAAGTCTGTGCAGCTGGACTATCTCCAAAAGTTACATGAGCAGCATGAGAGGTGGCTTGTGGAGAAAACAACTGAGTGAGTGAACTGGCGCTCTTTCGTGCTTTTTGAATAGTATTAACATGACTTCACTATCTTTTCCCAGGATCCATTTTGAGTCACTGACAAAGATCCCAGTGCTGGTGCTGGATGCTAGCGTAGAGTTTCAGAGTGACCCAACAGCACGGGAGAATTTCATCACACAGGTGAGATGACTCATTTAAAATTGCTGCTGCTTTTGCAAACGTTCACCACAAGAGGGCCCTCTTTGACATTGGAATCACGGAATCACATTGTTTTGCAGCAATCAACCATTTGATCTCTTTCATCCTTCCTCAGGTGAAGGATTTCTTCACTGCTTTATAAGGAGCGCTTCAGCTGCACCACGCACCAGTCAGAAGAGTCATGTGACATGAATGTGAACAGAGCCCCAAGCTCAATGGCTCAGGCAGTCATATAATAGTCAACTAATAAACTAAGATGCAGTCACTGTTGGACCACACCCTTTCAAGCACGTCTTAATTTGAATGTATACGTGCAACAATTTGTTCTGTTACACTCACTGCACATTTCTTCATGTAGACGCTTAACTAATGTTGGTTGAACTTGTGACAGCAATTTGAAAATTTTCTTAGTCTTTATGTATGTGAGTTTTTGATACATTCCTGGGAGTTGTCTTAATAAAGTTTTCTCTTTTTCACTTTGGTGGTCTTCTCCTGCTTCTCCTTAACACTGAGGTGTTAATGGCTGTATGGCATTGTAGGTGTTAATTGTTAACCAATTGCTGCTCGTCCAGAGGATTAAGGCTTTTGAAAATCTTAGGGCAGTGTGACAGGACAATGACCTTGGCTAGATAGTGCTTTTTTTTTTCCGTTTGTGGTGGTGTCTGATGTGCTCTGGTGATCAGAGGGCCCATTGGGATGCCTGGAATGGTCAGGGGTCATCAAAGGGCAGCTGTCTGCTATAAAGGGGCCTGTCTTCTCTTTTGTCTGCACATCACTTCAACCTGAGACCAGCTGAAGGAAGGAAGAAGACCTTAACCTGTCACTCTTACAGTTTCACTCTAAAATGTCTGTCTACATACTTCTTTTCTGCTCTTTCGGCCTGGTCTTGTCTATGCAAAGGTTTGAGTATCACGCAGGCCCGCGGGGCAGCATAGCCCAGAGAAACGCTTCCCCACACCCTCGTGGCAGGTTCCCTCTGTACATGATGCAACTGTATCGCTCATTCAAGGCGGCCGATGTCTCGTCAACGGCGGATGTCGTCACTGCTGACAGTCGTCCAGCTCGAGACTCGGACTCCATCGTCAGTCTCATGGCAAATGGTGAGTCAACTGAATGGTTTTGTATTTGCCGCTCGTTTCTCCAACAGATCTCCTTCGCCTGCTGTTATCTATCATCTGACCCTTCCCTTTTTACAGCCCAGCAAGTGTCAAAATGCTTATTCCACTTTAAAGGCTTTGTCTGTTTTATGTGTGAGGGTGTGTATATTAGCCCTCAGACGGCCTTGCATAGGGGGGTTCAATACACATCCTGTCCTGTTCTGCCTCCCACAACATGGTTGTGACATTTGTCCAAGGATCTGGTTTGTCCAGTCACCAAGCCTGCCTTTATTATGGAAAAGCCGTTTGAGCAGTTTATTCACTATGCTTGATGACCAGTTGCATGCTCTTTGTCCCCAATAAGACAATTCAACCCCCTTGTAGAACGTCTGTGTCTTAATTGTAAATGCTTCTCCACTACTGTGTGAGATTTGGCACGCTAGTAGGGCAATGCTCATTTGTTTTGTTTTTTTTCAATTCAATTACTTGTAGCACACAGTTGCCTAGTGTGTAGTTTTGCCACACTAGTAATTGTAGTCGTCCTACTATGTCACGTGGAAAACGTTCACTATTCATTTTTTTAACAGAGTGCTGAATTGATTTGACCTTAACTGTCCTTAAATTAGATATCAAGGCTATCAAATGAATCAGAAATCAGAAATCACAGCACTGGGAGGGAGAGCCGTTAGCCGCTACGTCTATGCGCGCCGCCATCTTGGCAAAAAAAAAAAAAATGCTCAAAAGGCATGTTATAAAGATCTTTGAGCATTTATTTGAGGTACACTAGTTTTTGTTAATTATTTATTGCATTAGTTGGATAGCAAATAAATGCTCAAATAACTGTTTCAGCATTTATTCAATGCGTTTGTTGCTTTCACAATTAAGAAACAATATCAGGTGAATGCTTATAAAAGACAATTATTATTTAGTGCGCTGAATTATCTTGTTAGAGAAGACAAATAGCATACTAGTACACTGGCCTCAAAATGGATATTGAATAAATGCTTAAATAGCTTCCACATCCTGTTTTTCATTCAGATGTTTTTTTTTCTTAAGGTTGCCATCAAGTGGGCGACAGATGGGCTGTTACTTTCGACATATCGTCCATTTCAACCAGCGACAGAGTCTATTTAGCAGAGCTTCGCATCCGACTCCCAGGCCTGTCCGCACGCAAGCGAGCCATGGTGGATTTGTATCACTCCCGAAACTGTGAACATGAGAAGGGCCGAGCGTGCCAGGACGAGCGCCTCCTCCTGGGGAGCGTCAGCACGTCCTCTGGCAAGTCTTCATGGAAGGTTTTCAACGTCACCGCACTTTTGAGGTACTGGCTTTACCAAGGTGACAGAGAGTTGGCCCAGGAGGCCTCGGCAGAACCTGAACCTGACCTTGGGAGCGGTTCTGGGGATTTTGGTGAAATGCCAACTCTTTTCAAGAATCCAGGAAGGCAAAGTTGTCCAACCACTATTAGGGCACTGATGGTGCTCTTCTTTAAACATGACCTCCCTCAGGAAGGTCACTCGGCCTACAGCCTTATACACACAGTGGAAAACTCCAAGTACGTCACCATGGAGCGAAGCAGTGGCGAAAGCCAAAGTCGGCGCCACAAAAGGAACAGGATGGAGAGGGTGATGGAAGCGGCCGGCCCCGTGCCCACCGTGGCACTAGACGGCATGCAGCGGCCCCTTTGTCGCAGAGTTGACATGTGGGTGGACTTTGACCACATCGGATGGGACGAGTGGATCGTGCATCCAAAGCGCTTCAATGCTTATCGGTGCGAGGGGGAGTGTCCGACACCCCTGGACGATTCCTTCAACCCCACCAACCATGCGTACATGCAAGTAAGGAAATTTGACGGTAGATGGTTGAATGCAATCACATTTGGTGCTGCTGACTCATGCTTTGTTCTGTTGTTGTTGTTGCAGAGCCTTTTGAAATACCACCACCCGGAGAGGGTGAGCTGCCCGTCCTGTGTACCGACGCGCCTCGGCCCGCTGTCCATGTTGTACTACGAGAACGACGACCTGACCCTGCGTCATCACGAGGACATGATTGTCGAAGAATGCGGCTGTCACTGAGTGGTCTGAGCGAGTCGCCTTCTCACCAATATTGTGCCTGGCAAGAAGGGTGACGCTCTCAATACTTGATTCTTCCTTTCGTATGAAAATGTTTATCTATTTATACTCTATATTGTATATTTTGTACATAAAATATCCCAAATTTATTAAAATTAAATTTTTACATGAGTGTTGTGCTTTGTATTTTCTGACACATTTGAGCGATGCAATAATGACGCTCATTGAAGTACTTACTAAAACTAATTTTTACGGTGGGTGAGAAAGGCCACCACAATTGCAACTCCACGACGCAACAACTTTGAACTACAGTGCTATTGCAAAAGCCACGACACAACGGAAGTGACCGAAACTCACGCGGGATGGGAAAAGACACAAAGCTGGAATAGTAACGTTGAAGCTTTACAGTTGTAAACCTTAACAATTGTATTATTAATTCTACGTCCACATGATATTATCCTCGAAATATTAAGAATAGTGTAACAAATTAGTCGAGGTTGAGAGTACGAAAAGCAAAGAAGCTGACGGAGAAGAGAGGGAGGGAGATCCGTGTGTAATGATGACGGAACGAGTTTCTTTAAGTTGGCGTTGGTGTAGCCGTGTGGTAACAATAAAAGACGCAATAACTAAATGAACGTTGAGTCTTTTGAAGACACTACAATACTTTGACAAGTACTTGCCATTTATGTGCCACATGCCACGGACCATATTTTCTGGTCTATACGGCGCACCTGTATATAAGCCGCAGTAACTCTTTTTGGGGAAGAAAACAAAACAAACAACCAAAAAAAGGATTTCAAGCCACACCAGGCTATAAGCCGCCGTTTGCTATGTCGAAAAAAATAGTTTTTTTACTGTATGTACAGAACAATTTTGTACTGTGAATGCACTTAAAGGTACATAAGCAGATTGTTAAAACAGTGCCTTTTAACACGGCAACAACTTTGCTAATTAAAACAGAATAGACCCAAGAGAAAAAAAAAGTCGAGATTTATTTAGCGTATTTTCTGAACTAAAGAGCGCCCCTAACCGGTGAAGGAAAAATCCACAGAAAAGCCGCACTGTTGTATTAGCCGCATGGTTCACAATTTAGGAAAAAAGTAGCGGCTTATAGTCCGGAAAATACAGTACTAAACATAATATGAAGCAGTTGTAACTCAATATTTATCTAATAACATGCCAAAATAATAAACAATTTGAATGAAGTACATCACTGTCACCAGAGCTGCTGATTAATAAATGTAATGTTCCGCTTGTTGAACATGGCTTGCTCAGACCAACTAATTAGAGCAGGGGTGGGCAAGCTTTTTCAATGGTGTGCCACAATGGGTTCTAAAATTTGACAGAGGGGTCGGACCAGGAGCAGATAGATAGAGTGTTTTGGTAACCTCACCTCATTGGAGAAAAAAAAATATTTAATTTAATATCAAATTAAAATTAACAAAAGCATGACAAAATATCTGTGTTTGACGCACCAAAGTATTTAGAAAACAAAACATTGACAAGGTTTATTCATTTAATTTTTTCCAAGTTTGGCGGGCCGGATTAAAGCGTTTAATGGGCCGGATGTGGCCCCCGGGCCATAGTTTATCACGGCCTGAATTAGAGGATGGAAGAATGCAGATGTTATTGTAGGCCAGCTATGGCTAGCCCTCTGAGGCGATTTGAAAATCTGAACCATTTTCATTGCTAATAAAGTTCAACAGCTTTTACGAGTGATTCTGAAGTCAGGCTAGATTAACATGGCAACAGGTAGAGGCTGAAATCGGATTGGACAACAAATTCCGCATAGCTCCACAAACAGGAAGCAGATCAGCCAAGTGAAATGCTCCAAAATGAAGAGCTTGGAATAAATTAATACATTTTCATGGTACTCCAATTTAGAATGTAGGCCAGTGCTTCTGATCACATTTAGACTCACGTGAAAGGCGTCACCATTAATTCATACAATGCATTTAAGACCAAGGACTAGTCTACTTGTCCAAAAATATAATTTCATTATACATATTTCATTATCATTTGGTTTTGCTATTTGAATGGAAAAAACATAAATATCTAGTTCGTTTTTTTTGCAATGCAAAATTCAATTGAATTTGGTTTGTGTTATCCCGTTTCTATTGTAAGTAGCGACTGTTAACTCTGAAGTAAAAGTCTGTGATCATTCCATACTAAAATAAATAATTTTAGACCATATTTGGTTCCACAACATACATCTCCGAACTTTAAGTGCCTGACTTCCATGCAAGCTGCATGGTTTCAATTCCCACTCAGCGACAGAGTGAATTTGAGTATAAATTGTTGTCCATTTAAATAAGGGGTCTTGCGACATGCACCGAGTGTAGAAAATTGGCATGTAAAATGGCTGGATGGACAACCTACATATCTTAACTATTTGAGCATCAACTATCACACATGCAATACACACCACACCAGAGATGGACTCTTTGCTCACTGTGATTTGCTTAACCTGCTCAGAGATCCTGATCTGTAGCGTCATCCTCCCCTCAAATGTATGTTGGGGTCACATCCTCATCAGTCATTAGGGGGCATCTCTGGCTTCTTTTGTTGATTGAGATCACACACGCTGGCTGCAATGAATCAATGTAGCAAGGGGGGAAAAAAAAAAATCAGTAGCGCTGGTTTGTTTAGACGAGGGGGTGTCAGGAAGCAGAGGTGACAAGGAGAGTTGAGGCCAGCAGGGCAATGTGGGGGTGGCGGGGCCAGCAC
The DNA here is from genome assembly GCF_059441095.1 of Idiotropiscis lumnitzeri. NCBI lineage: Eukaryota > Metazoa > Chordata > Actinopteri > Syngnathiformes > Syngnathidae > Idiotropiscis > Idiotropiscis lumnitzeri. The sequence goes on from NC_142391.1 coordinate 35,404,440, forward strand.
AAGCGTCTGGATGTGGACGCTACTGTGAAGGAAGGACGGAACGGACTGCAAGTAATCACATGAAACTGTCCAATCCACACGTCACCTCACATCTAGCAACACAAGCAGACGGACAGGAATCTCACCCGGCCGACTCATTGACATGCATCCATTATTTTGTCGGTCAAAGAAGGTCCAATGTGCCAATTATGCCGGGAAATACACACAATATACGTTCGTTGGATTTTTTTTTTTTTTAAACCACTGAAATAGGTTTCGCAGATGCAAGTCCTTACTCTCTAAGTAGAAACGTATTGGGACATCTGGTAAACACACTAACAAGTGAAAATGAAAGAAATATACATTTCTGTCACCCTAAGTAAAGGCTCATTTGAATAAAAATGTTTTATGCTTTACCAGCTGTCCCTGTTTCAGCGGTAATACTATTATATTTTCAAATTTTCAAATAACGTGTGGGAGCCCATTTTGTATCGACATGGCGGCAGTGGGAGTTGCCCAAATGCATATTGACCTTTCTTTTCCACACAGGCTGCTGACAGAGCTTATCAGCTGGTTCTTTGAGGAATTCTGCTGATATGACTTGCGTTTGGGAGACCTTGCAGTCTCCCAAACACATCTGTAGTTTGAAGGGCAGTAGCTAAAGGAGAAGGCAAGGCATGCCTCTTTTACTCTGCACAAAAAAAAAAAAAAAACACTCGCACAAACTGTAAAAATAAGAACAGATAAAATCAAGTTCAAACTGAGGTAATCGTTACTTTTGAATATTTAAACAAGCATATTTCTATTGCCCGTGCAGTTGGTCCCACCCCACTGAATATGTATTCTGACCAATGAAGTGGAAGCAAAAGCAGATTGTTAAATCACAAGCACACATAAATGTACAATGCACACAAGCATTTTGAATTTTCTTTAATGTTGTGACTCGCACAAACGGTCAGATCAGATTCAAAATGGAACCAGTTTTAAAGTCCCAAATGACATTTGGGACATTTCAACACAGCATCTGAAAGTGTGTGTGGAAATAATTGCATAAGGGCGGGACAAATTATTGGGGAATGGTTCTTTCAATTCTGATTGTCTCGTAGCTTGCAGTGTGCTAATAGGCTTGTTTACAAGTGTACATCTTCAACTTAGAGTAAGGCATACTCGTTTTGAGCTATAAGGCAGATAGAGGTTCAATCACAGATTTATTCTGGGTGCCCAAAAAAAAAAAAAAGAAAAATTTGAAAACGTGACCATCTTCAGCAAACAGCTTTTGGGACAAGATGGTAGCCCGAGCCTCTTTCCAAAGTATCTTGATGATACGCTTCACACGACACTTAGACTACTCAGATGTCCATTTCAAACTGTGCATCATCACCTTAAAAACACACAAACACACACTGTTTGAATTTCTGCATAATCAGAGAGGCCTGTAAATAAATAAATAGCGTATTTCAACATCTTCCGTTTGACAAAAATAATCAACAGTTTACTGTAATCGAATATAAATCATTAGTTGCCGCCCCATTCCAAGATAAAGGCAAATGAAGCACGAATATTTAAGACTTTATCTACTACAATTATAGCAATATTTGCAGTTAGCAACTTGCATTTTACCATATCATGCTTACATTGAAAATGTAAGTAACCCTTCAGCCCCTGCAGTAAAGTCATATTTACAGTAAATACTTGCACAAAAACATTTTAAATCCATAAATATAAGTATCATTCTTTCTTTATTGATTTTGTTTTATTGGCTCAAGTTTATATTCCATAAACTATGAGTTATCTCTATTTGACATGCTTGTATCAAGATTTTGTCAAATTTAGGAAAATGTCGCCATTGTCTTGAACATACCACTGATGTTGCTAGCAACTGCACCGCTGGTGTTTAGTAGTTCTCCATCATTGGCCTTCTTCTCATTGGAAGGACTTGTCACACCGGGAATGTCTGGAAGGCCTCGCGGAGGTGTTTTGGCCAGAGGAGAGCTGCGATAACCCAGCAGGAATTTGCGGTCATAGATAATCCTGGTACCTTTGGTATGGAAACACGAATATTCAGTCAAAAACATGTCATAAAGTTAGTTTTAATGCACACTAATGAAACATAAGCCTTTTATTTAACCTTTTTCTGGAACGCTTTATCCTCTCTCCACTACCACATTCAGTTGAAGGTTATTGTCAACCTAAACGTAAAACTAAAAGAATTACACATCATCTGTTGAAAACAAACACCTAACATAGGATGAGAATCGCCATAGGCACACACACGTCTAACAAGTAGCATCTAGGTAACAACAACTGGTTACCCTTTAAGCAATGGGTATCCGAACACAAACGGTCCCGCAACACATGTAGACAGACCATCTAACAATACTCACAAGCACATATGCTTGTGAAAAACGACTAATATTGTATTACTGTCATACTGAGATCCCTAGGGAGCAGCTAAGCCTCCAGTGTAGCATATCTGTATGTCTGTCTTACACTGCCCCAAGGTGGCCAAGGTGAATAGCACAAGGTTAGGAGAAAGTGTGACAAAAACGGTTGACATTTTTTTAACTGGCTTTAATTAGCTAATTATTGTATGTTTTAGTAAAATTTAATATTAGGGAGTTATTTTTCTGAACACATTGAAAAGAAGGACACCAAATGAAAAGGAAATAAATAAATCACATATTGATACTTAAAAGAAAAACATCAACAGCAATTCATAATCAAGTCAATAAATTTGAAATTCATCTTCCATTGAGGGCTGTGATTGAAGGTGGAATGAATAACATTTCAAATAATTTTTCAGGCCATTGAGACTTGAATGTTCAGCCAGATGGGAGAAGACTGAATGAATGTTGAAGAGGATGAGAGGGGCTTTCTGTGATTGAGGTAGCATTCCTGATAAAACAGCGCACATGCAGATGAGACAGCAGATTTTGTAGCCAACCAATTATTTTGCCAGCTTGCTTTGATATTGTGGAAACACTAGTTGCATTTTTAAAATCCTAAACACTAGATGCATTTTTTTTTAATCCTAGGTTTATCAGGTTACTTACAATACCGACAACATCTATAAAACTGTGCGTATATCAACAGCATAACATCAAAAGTCAAATGCCTCTGAAGTTATGATGTTAGCATATGACTATAATCAATAAAAAGCAAGGAGAGGTCACTTGAAACTTCAATGGCGATATAGAGAGTTGATGGATGGAATAAACACTGATTGAATAAGAACTCTCCAACCACCATTACAAAGTTATTATAAATTTGCTTTCCTACTTTTATTTGAGACGAGGGAATTAAAGTTTTTTAAGTGCCTACAATTCAACCAAGAAGTGGGGAAAGGTTGGTTTGGAAGCTGATGTTTGTTAATGCAAAAGCATTTTCCCAAATAAAATAAGCAAGTATATTAATAATTTCTAATTGCATGTGCAGAAAATTTGTGGATTAGTAATGCAATTATCTTGCCTGCATACTGACACTTGTTGATGACGCATTCCTATCGGTAACGCAATGAGCGGAAGTGACGTCACATCAAATGTGTCAGACAATCGATAAAGTCCTTGCATCATGGAGATAACCAATGCATTCCATTCTTTGCAGGCACATTACTTGCAGACAAGATTAAAAAAACTTTCATTTTGGTTCTACTGCCGGTTTTCTTTGTTCTTCGGCTGCTATTCGGTTGCAGAGTTTACAAGTAGAACGCAACTTTGGCTTTTGTGTTCACGAATTAAAAAAAGAATTCATGTAAAAACTACTGTGGGTTTGACGCTCAATTTGAAGCATTTCGTGTCCGAAACGACGCACTATCCATGAACCTTAGCAGCTAGCGTTAGCATAGCTTGTGACAGTAGTAGGCACTCTCTCCGAACAAAAACGACCAAGGTGATGACGATTAAATGTACGTACCACCGGGAGTGGTGCTGAAAGCGGTGCCCCCGGGAGTAGTGGAGTAATCTTGGGGCATGTGCTCAGCATCGTGGATGGCCACCCTCCTGATCGACGGGATGGCCGTGGCATCGCTCGTCTGGCAGTCGGTGGACATGTTCTCCTAATAACACGTTTGAAACTCAAGTGGGATAGACTCAACTTTAAAAATCTGCTTTAGCTCAAGTACACCAGGACAACTGAGCACGCACCACCACGCCGTGCCTCTGATACGAGTATTCTCGCAAAAACAAAAATAAATACCCGATATCATTAAGTGCAAATAATTGGAATGCGTAACAAAAAATGCCACATTTCAGCAGGCTCGCGCGCCCACACACACACACACGGGCTGTTCGGGTTCTTTGTTGCAAGTACCTGAACGCGTCTCGTACTTGCACACACAGACACGCGCACGCACACACAAAACTAAACCACTAGACAACCAGACAGACAGGCTAAATTACATCCACACGTGGACACAGTGAGTTATCACCGCCTCCAAGTGGCCAACAGCGATTCCTGCACTTGGTTGGAAATTATTCAAACTCTCGTCTCATACGCCCTATTCAATCGTGTACCCCAACTCCCACTCCCCCGCTTACATACACCACTATAACGCTTAACACACACCACTGAAAAGTAATAGTCAATGCTGTAAAGCGATTTTTTTTAAACAATAAATCGCCCCAAAAAAATCCGTGATTAATCACATTTTTCAACGACCATTTTTTGTGACGATTGCATCTGGTATTTACCTGAATTTATCTATTCTGGTATGTATTGTATGTGTTTTAATTTGTGTTCAAATTTCGTGCTAATTAATATTTCACCAGTGGCGGACCGTCAAGGCCTACAAGGCCTTCTCTCCTGGCCTAACATAATCAAGAAAGAAATGATCATATTCTTCGTATTGATGTCATAATATATCCTAGCGTTGTATTTTTATGTGAGAGTTTTTATCCAATCAGAATTCCGCTAGCTCCTGTTGCCAGGCAGGTTTCACAATACTAGTAGCTCGCACGATTCTTTCCGAGGCCTTCAGATTCATTTGTGCAGGCATCCCTTCTGTCAAATCAATAAACTTTCAGATTTGACAGACAGTTGCGATAGCCAATGAGATCACGAGTTGGTTACAGTGAGCCTTCTCGCTAGCCTTACGTTGAGGGTGATGAACACGATCTGTGATTGGATACTCGTGAGGGGGCAGCTATGGGGCCATTATTGGAGCAAAACTATTTACAAATGCGTATTTCAATCCACAAATGAGTAAAAAGAATCCGTCCCTGTAACCAGAGAGAGTCACAAATGCTACAGCTGCAGCAGATGGACGACCCCGTGGAGTTTATATGCGATTAGTTTAAATAGAAGTGTTTACGAAAGAGAAGCTTTGTTAATGTGTCAATTGGCAGGTGTAGGGAAGTCTCATCCGTTTTTTTTTTTTTTTTGCTTCAGTGGTTATTTATTTCATTTTGTTAGTGTATCGATATGTAATGTTCTTGTTACGACCCCTAGAGGGCAGTGGTGCCTAGGGCAGGGGTGGGCAGGCCATAGTGGGTTCTAAAATTTGACAGAGGGGTCGGACCAGGAGCAGATGGATGGAGTGTTTCGGTAACCTCACCGGTGAAAAAAAAAATACATTTAATTTTAAATGAGAGTGAACAAAAGCATTACAACAATATATATGTCTTTGAAAAACCACAATATTTAGAAAATAAAACATTAACAAGGTTTATTCATTTAATGTTTTTTAAGTTTGGTGGTCCGGATTAAAACGTATAACGGGCCGCATGTGGCCCTCGGGCCGTAGTTTGCCCAAGCCTGGCGTAGGGTATTTAGTTCTATGACCGGATGTTAACATGGAGTAATGAGGAAATAAAGACGCACTAACTAAGTGAGTTCGAGGTATAACGTACAAACAATGCAGTTCGTTCCACTTTATTCTTGAATTTATTTATTTATTACACCATATTGAAAATGCTTTGCTACAGCTCCAGATGTTGTCAAATGCGCTATATAAATAAAGTTGTATTGTATTGTCTAAAATTTTAAAATGTTATCTGTTTTAGTTTTTAATGAGCGATATTTGTTAGCTATAAAATAAAACATCACACCTGACAAATACACCATGTTCCAAAAAAACTAAAACTAATAAAAAAAAAACTAAAACTAAGCATTTTCTCAATAACTAAAAGTAATAAAACCTAACAAATCTATTGTGAAAACTAATTAAAACTAACTCAATTACAAATTCAAAACAAAATAAAAACTAAAATGAAAAATCCCAAACTATAATAACCCTGGTGAGCATAGATTGTTTTGAAAGGTGCCGATTAAAATAACCAAAGCATTTTGTTTCAATATATTATTGTCGATATAATATAAGATAGAGGTGCATGATGTGTCTCATCAGAAAGAAAACATTCACAATCACATTGCATTTCTTTATTAATTTTGTAAATGTTGAGCTGGTGTACAGAGTAGGTTGTCAACAGATGTTCTTGGATTTGATTGGACTGAAAGGTTTTTCTTTTGTACATGACGACTTAAAATTCATGTTCGATTCCCCATAACAATAATAAAAAATGCAAACAAAACAAGTTCAAATACCCGCGAGACCCTTATTCATCCTCAGGTGCAGGCATTACCCAGAAGTCAACAGTCTCTTTGTAGCTACATCTGAAGGTTTGATGCTAAAAGTACATCCATAACATAACTAAAATCCCAGTTGACACATTGGGGTGCATAGCATTCTAACTAAATATATATATTCTCATATATATATATAAATATTCATATATATATATATATATATATATATATATATCGCCTTTTATGTTAAAAACATTTTCTGTGCATGTGTGCGTTTGCATTCCTTAGTATTGAGTAATATGATAATATTATCCATCCATTCTAAAAGGAATATACAGTACATGTCTTCCCTAATTTTTGCAATGGAAATATTTTTGCATGAATTGGTGCATGGCGTCACTTCAGTAGTCTCTTCATCAGTAATAAAGCGTCCCTCTGTGTGCACATTGCAAGACTCTTCCACATTCAGCGTGTCGCCGTGTGGAAGCATATACTGTACAGTATAGGGTAAGGCGTGGGGGAGTGGATTGGGGGTGGGCTGCGTTGAGGGAAAATACTTGTCATCATCTAACCACGAGAGTCACCGAGATTTTCTATTGCACCCATATATTGTCTGTTCAATACATCCCCAACCCTAACCCAACCCTGACATCAGTAGGAGCCCCTGCTTCAAAAACAAAGCCCTTATGAGCAAAACATAAGGGGAAGTACAATATTACACTCTTTCTCTTTACCTCATTGGTGTTTTCAAAAGCATCAAATAGAAAATATAACATGAAGGGATGCTTGGATGTTTAAAAAAAAAGGGTGTGGCTTCATTGAAATTAGTGTAACTTATGTTTGCCATGAGGGTGATGATTGACAGCAAATACAGAAGGTACAGTATATGTTTCATCTACTATAGCATAGTCAATACATCAACACATAACAATTACAGTATCACCAAGACTTTACATTCATCTGTGGCTTCTAAAAAAAACAAACACATAATAGATCCATTTGTATTGCAACATTGTGTGAGACTAAGCAAGAACTGGTCGTCAACACAACCCGAAAAAGAAAAGGCTTGCATGTTGTCAAATGAGATGAGATGGCACATTTACCGAGGTGAACCAAACGTTCAACTTAGGAATTATTATTACGGTGACTAACAAAACAAACAGTGAGCACTTTGCATGAGGACATCTTCCCTAAACGCAACTGTAGTATCAAATAAACAACCTCTTTACATGACTTAAAACTGAGTTTTCAAAGAGGCAAAGTGATCAAATGTGCAATTCTAATGTTCTGACATCATTTCTGAATGGAGTAAAGCTGTGACCCACAGACTGAAAGCTCGACTGTGACCCCCGGAATCCTCTCACCATGTCCTTTTATGAGCGCACTTATTGCTTCCTCATCACGAGACACAATGACAACTAAACACGCTTGAGCGAGGGTGGGCTCACATTTGTGGCTCAGTCTCTCTTCACAGTGATTTGCTGGCCGGCTCTGCTACGCATGCACGCGAGGCCAAGGAGACAAACACGAGAGCTCAACACATTGACGACCCGCACCACAACAGGTGACACCCTTTTAAGCCTCATAGATGGAGGTGACTTTGGATGCCACCAAGGGTTCCGGAGGTGGGCCGTACTGCTACATAGTTTTGGGTAAAAACGGAAGCAGAAGTTGCTTTTTGGCTCATACTGACGAACACAAAGCTCACAGGAAGAAGAAAACTGCGACATAACTCCTCCATGGTATGTGCCATTTACAATGTCTTATTGCGGGAAGGTCGCACATGGCCTCCTTCACGTTCAAGCACACTACACACTGCAACAGTAAATGACTGACAACTTGTCGAACCCTCTGTGTGTAAAGTCGGAGGGGAAAAAGCACATGGAGAGCATGGGAAAAGGTAGGTCACATTTGTATGTTGCTGTCCACACAAAGATATATATAATATAATATAATAATAGAGTATAGGTTCAGATTGAGTGGGAGAAGAAGAGGGAGGAAGACCGTTGCAGCATCAGTGGGACGTTGAACAATAATGCAACACTGCAGTTTAGTGCATACCATAATATGTACAAGACACATATCCTTAGGTGATGGTTATAGCATTGCTCGCTTCGGATTTGATTTGTGTTGTTCTTTGCTGGAAGAGAGGTCATAGGTCACCTCTAGATGGACCTCTACTGTTATTGCTCCCATTTTTTGGAAAGTTGGATCATGTTTCCCGATCGGATTAGACGTACCCCACATTTCATGCCTGTATCCACACAGCCGAATCGCCCCCATATGCCCCCCACCCCCTCCCACACCCACTTTCGGTATTTGTAGTTAAAGACAGGCCATGCGGCGACAGTCGCTCATGCTGACAGACGACAGGAAGCAGGTTTTGGGTGCTACTTTTTTGTCTGTTTTGTTTTATAGGAAACCATGCTTCTAGTTTAGTACTTTGTCCTCATGTTTTTTTTGTTTTTTTAATTTTTAATGAAAAAAAAAGTATATATTTTTTTAAAACTAAAATTATCCTTCTGCTAAGTGCAACAGCAGCGACTTGTCATTCATTCATTTCTTTTGTCTGCCTTTTTTTGTTTGTTTGTTTGTTTGTCTGTGAGTGTTCTTCAGCTTGTGTCATCTGCTGCTGGTCATGTGTCCATGTAGGAGGTTTTGGGGGACAGGCTAGACTCCTGCAGAGAACTCTGAGGACAGAAGAACACATGCTCGTTTAGGACAATCACCATTTTTTTTCCCGACCACATTATTAAACGATGATAACATTGGCAAGCTACGGTGGCTGATCCTTCGAGGGCAACGACATGTACAGTCAACCACTGCATACCTGCCATGAATAAGGTTGTACTATTCAGTAATGCCTTGAGATATAAGTCTAATTTGTTCCAACAACATTGTAATTTAAATCATCTTCCTCATTGCAATGGAAATGGCAGTATTCTGTTGCAGCCAGTATAATACAGTCATGCAGGCCCAAATGAAGAAGAGCTTCACAACTACTGTAAGTGACTTAGTAAGTTCAAGTAAGGTTAGTCATTTTTCACACAAGATAACGAACAGATGACTGTGAGCGTTGTTGTTGTTAGTCTACATGTGTTGCTTATGAAGTATGTGGTTGTTTTAAAAAATAATTGTAATTCTAAATGTTATTAGCTTTGCTTGATATTTAGTTTGACAGTAAAGTTCAGTTGGTCGTGACATCAAACTTCTTGAAGACTCTTGAAGAATTATTGTCTGTCTGCCAAATTGCAGCTTGTTATGAAGTGAGTTGGGTTCACAGCCACAGACAATATTAATCATCAGCCGAACGACGGCTGGAATCTAAAAAAAAAAAAAAAATAACAATAAAACTCAAGTCGAGTCACTTGTATCTCAAGGCACTACTGCGGCAAGGAGACTAATTTTGTCCAAGTGAAGCTGCTCCTCAACAGTTCTTTTGCAGCAAGACACCACCAAAGCAATTCTGTTCTTGCTTTGGCCTGAGCACAAAAACAGCAAATAGTTGAGTTTTTCAGCAAATACCGAGGGTAGGCTCACCCCCAAAACCTGTTACAATGCAGGGGTTCACTGTACAAGTATGAAATAAATATTTGACCATATTTGACATTTATCTGCCCTCCACCTCCCAACACTGCATTGGATATACTGTTAAGAACATTTAGCAAGCACAAAGATGCTCGCCAAACTTGCTTAACAGTCAGCTGTCATTTGCTTGACATACCACCAACCTAAGGAATGTAATGGCCCCACTGTTGGAAAGGGCAAGTAGCACACGCTCACACACACAAATATGCATGCACACATACACACAGGCGCGCACAAGCATGGCCACTTTGACCTTGACAGCAACTTTATTTCTTTTTCTCAACTGGTCACAACAAACATGAAAAACCAAACATTTGTTCTCATGTGAAAATATTGATGAGATTATATCATATTTTGTATAAAGCTCACTGCTTGGTGTCACCTGTGTATAAATTGTGCTAAAATTCCGTCTAACGAGAAAAGTCCAACGCAAGTTTTGAGCGATTGGTCTAGTAAAAGAGGAAATAACAGTGCAGAAAGAAGTATTGGCAATATAGAATTAGAATTAGAATTAGAAATCCCTTTATTGTCATTGTACTCAAGAGTACAACGAGATTAGATATAGATATAATTAAATAGAATTCAATTCTGTTTAGCAAAGGGTAATGATTCAACCAATACATGGCTGTAATGATTTATATTTCTATGATCCGACGACATCAATCTGTGCAGACGGAATTTGTCGATTTAAAATTGATTTAAATAGGGTGACCAAACATCCACTTTTGTCCCGACATGTCCACTTTATTACGCACTGTCCGGGCCCCCGGTGGGGGTTTTATAAAGTCATGAAAATGTTTGGGTCTAATTGTTTTTCACAAGACAATTTGCATGTGTTTAATTTGACTGACATTTGGCGTGATAATGAGAGGCAGAGTGCTTTTTAAAATTTTTTTCTTCATGAGAGGCGGAGAGCATCGTTATCTAGGAGTTTGTGATGTGGAGCAGGTGCGCTCAGTGACAAGCATGCACGTGCCATAGATAAATGTTTGCTGCTAAAATGGGACACAATGAAGCTCTCGTTAAATAAGCAAACAAGTTCACGCATCTGTGTTTCACCTCTGCAGTTGAAGTCACTTCAACAGTGAGGTGCATTCCGATTCCGGTTCGGAGCTGAAGACAGTGACGAAAAACGTGATGATAATAACTTTTAGTTATCATTTAGCAGTATATATATATATATATATATGAAGTACTACTTAGAGTATATTGGATTTCAATATCTTTTGCAGATGTACCTAAAATGTCCAGTGAGTATAGTCAAATCAAAACATATTGCTACTCATCAAAAATAATATTTTAGGTTAAACTAGTCATCCTTCAGTTTTGCTGTGCCAGCATCACATTGCAGTCAGATTAGTGGTGAAGTTAAAGGTACATTTAGTGGCATTTAATCCACAGTGAAGAGTGGATTAAATGGTCTCGCCCAGCACACGTCATAACGAGGTGCACAGTGGGTGAGTCCCGTACCTGCGGGAAAGCAGAGCTCAGCCTGCCTCACTGCTTAACTCTCCGCAGGCTGGCACATTTCACTATCTGAGCACCTTTCTTCACAGTATCCACAGTATCGGGCTACAGTCGGAGGAAGAGATGGGATGACAGGGGCGGAACGAAGGGTGGGAGGGAATATTAGTGAGGCCAAAAGTTGAGAGAAACCAGGGAGGCAAAAAAAAAAAAAAAAAAAAAGAAAAGAGGATGGACAGAATAAAAAAAAACAGTCAGAGGTGAAGAAAGAGGGAAACAAGGGGGGACAAAGAAATGATATACATATATATTTATAAATATATCAGCAGGCAGGCAAGGACAGAAGTGATGGCGAGCGGTTGAAGATAAGAACCATGGACAGTACACTAGGTGGACTGGAGAGATGAAGGGTGGAGTGACAGAGCACACAGTCTCCGTTGAAGTAACGACAGACTTTAATGAGGTCACATTCATGAAGGATTTGTCAACATACAGGACAAACATGTGAGGTAGGTGCAGTTTAGTGATTGTTGCAATAGCTGGAAACTTTAATAGAGGGACTGCTGACTTGTGAGCATTAAAGCTGGAGTAATGACAGCAGCTGAGCATTTTTGCTTCGCTTCCATGCAGAGACCACAGAGGAACCTCCGAAGATGAATGCTCAAAAAGTGTCACGGCCATGGAGTCTGAGCAAAATGGTTGGGAAAAATTATGCTTCAAATGTCAAATGAAAGCTTCTACACTGCCTAATGTCGACGCAGGTGGTGAGATTATCAATTTAGCATACTGTATTATGATTAAAAAAATTAATAAATTAAGTGACACCATCATAGAGGCTCCAGTGGTGTTAAATGAAAGAAACGAAAAGTGTGATGATTACCTATTCAATACAATAACCAATACATTTCTCTCTTTATTAGCTATAGAAAAAAAATCAGGGCAGGAAAAATGTGCATGAGCTGCCGAAACTATATAACAATCCTGATCATTTAAATCAGGTGTGTTGTAGCAGGGAGAGATGGAAAACACGCAAGAGAGCGGCCCCGAGGAACAGGATTGAAGACCCCTGCTCTAAATACTAGCTCTTAGGTGTGAATATGAGTGTTAATGACCACTTGTCTATATTTGGCCTGTAATTGCTCTCGACAAGTACAGAGCGCTTCCTGCCTCTTGCCAAAAGTCAGTTATGATAAACTCCAGCTGAGAAAATGGATTGATGGATGATTGGGGGGGGGGGGGGGGGAAATCAACATGCAATTTAACCGGCATCAGAACGGATTGTGTTCAACTTTGGAGGTTCCATAACATATCACACACCTCGTCTCTACTGCCGCTTTACAAATATCGTAATCATCATCATAGTGAAGCTCATGCATGTTAAGATTCTTGGTGATCTTGATAAGACCCTGTTTCAGGAGCCCACTCAAGCCTCACCAAGATTCAAGATGTCAATCAAAGCGCCACATCAGATGACGTTATCATCTGATTTGATTCAGTCCATCTGGGCTAAAAGGGAGGAGGGGGTGAGGCGGTGACACAACTGGCTGCAGATCAGAAGCCCACCTTGCTGCTTTCCCGGCCCAGGATGGCATAGCTCATGAATTGCTCGGCGTCTACTTCCAGCTCGTTGGCGTCCTGCAGAGAACCGTCCACGCTCACGTCCTGAACGCCATCCTCGCCCTTTCCTCTGCGCACGACCTTTCGCACAATCTGACGCACACAGTGGTGGATTTGGAAGTTAGCCACAGACATTTTTACAATTTCATATTCATATTAGGGTAAAGCTCCCGTATTTCGGCATACTCCCTTAATCTTCTACAAAGCAATACACAATAACAAAACAATGATAAGTGTCTGACCTTTTTAGTGATGATGTTTCCATGCTCGTCGGTAAACTGCTCCTCGCTGACTTGTTCCCCGGGAAGATCTTCCGCTTCATCCCCCTGTGGACGAGGACATGATCAATACACGATACTTACCTTTCACCAAACATTCATTCATGAAAAACGATTGTAAACGGGGTGGTTGGTGTTTGTGGGAACAGGTTTGACCTTAAAGTACCTGTGTTAGAATTTCCTTTGATGACCTGCTTATACCTTGTAAGAAAAGCACGCCACCTCACACCCAATTGGAAGTCGCTGTTTTGATTCTACAGCATCTGATCGGAGGCTGGCCACGTCCTCTGAGGCGCCGCTATGGAGATTACTGCATTGATCAACTGGGTGAGGACCCGCCCCACCTAAGTTATCTTCCTGTAGCACTTTGTTTGATTGACTTTCAATTTTTTTCAACTAACATTGTACAGTATCATAATATGTGTCAAGTGTTGCCCCCTTGGCATCCATTCCATTGACAGTGACTCCATGATAGAAATGTCCCAGCCTCATCAGGGATAAAGAACAATTGTGATCTCAGGGTACGTGTGTTCCAGAGTGATTTGCAGAAAAAAACCCTAAAATTGCTCTTTTACCACAAAGTCAAACATTGCCAACAGTTTTCCAATCCTCCCATCCTGAGGTACCTTGAGGATGACCCTCCTGCGGACCACCCTGGTGGTGACATTCTCCTCTTCGTCAGCCACGCCCTCCCCCTCGCCGAGCTCACGGTCAAGCTGAGCGTGGATGTAGGTGAGCAGCGAGCGCACGGAGCCGCTGGCTATATGCAGCACGTTCTGACAGCTGATGACCAGAAAGGCCAGCAGCACCAGGCTGAAGAGGAGCTCCGTCACCAGGGCCCACATTGCCCCGCTTGGATCAGCCACAGACCTGGGCAGCCCCTTGACATGCACGCCGCAGAGCGCTCGCTAAGCCTCAGACGAGATTTCCCCCCGCCAAAAAAAGCAAACCTAGCAACAGCTGCAGCCCCCAGCTTGCCTTCAGCGTCACACTTTTGCTCTTTTGTTTCTATTCTTCCATAAAGCGGGTCAGTGGGCCCTTTCCCTCAGGACACGATCCCTTCCCACTGGTGGATGAAGCGCACCCTGTCAATGACTTTGGTGGTGGTGGCGGGGGTGTGTGTTCTACTCCCACCTCTCTGTCGTTTTGACCATGTGATCTGTGAGCTTTAAATACCTCAAGCTACACTGACACTAGGCAGCCACATAATGTAGGCATGACTTTTAGCACAGACTGGGTGTCTCACGGATTAACACATACAAGTGCAGTAAAACATCTCCATTATGCGCTGTTACAAATTATACGCAATAAAATGTCTCCATAACTTTGGAATTAAAAAAAGGTTTGTCATCACTAAATAAAGAATCAAGCGCACAAAGAGCACTGACGCTCCGGAAGCAAATGTCTATTTGTGCTTCCACACTTCCAAAGTTGACGTTGTCCTTTACAGTGTGATGTCATGAAAGTCAACACGTGGGAAGGACCTGGGCGGAGCGTTTGTAATATGAGTAGGACAGTGAGAATTCTTGCTAAATTTGGCCCCACATGCTGTTTGTGCCCATTTTCGGCCTCAGGGTGTGTGTGCGTGCGTGGGGGTGTGTGTGAGTGTGTGTGGTTGCTTGATGTATATTTTGGATATAGCGTGAGGAATCCGATGCTTCTTAGAAAGACTAAATTAAGAAGGAACACTGAGAAAACAAGGCAACTATTGACAAATTGGACAGCATCTTGCTAACTTCAATAATTTGTGTGTCGAGAGAATGAATTCTTCTATTGACAGGTTTCCTCAAAAGGGATCTGACATGGCTTATACTGTACTTACAGCGCACAGTTCCAGTACAAGCTTGTCTTGGCAAAAATCATAATGATCAAGTTCAGTTTTTACTGTCAGAGATCTACATTTTTACGATGTTCATTCATTAAGACTGCAAAACACATTCAATATGCAAGGTGGTTTTCGTCACAGTTTAAGTGTTTAGATCAGGAGAATTAAAAAAAAAAGATGTTTGATGAAATGTTCGTCGATGCACCTCAAATTCAGGGGCGGATGAATTTCTTTAGACTTTTTTCCCCGATTACTGTTCGTTAGCAGCAACGCTAGTGCTTGCTCACCTGTCCTTTGAAGCGCATGTCATCCCAGGTCCGCCGCTCTGTGGCCCTGTGTGGGAAGGCCAAACCCTTCTCAAACGGCTGGGTACCCCGGAAGTGCCCTCGTAAAATCTCGGAGTTGCCCATGTCCCTCACAGGCTGTAGCAAAGCCTCCTGGGACAAATGAGACTGGTCTCCGTCCATGGAGTTGCAGCATGACGATATCATGCTGTCAATGACCTGCCTAGATTTTGGCTGGTTGGCTACCCAGGCCTGCGGGTCTGTGACTGGGATCCACCCTGGTCCCGGCTGTTCCTGCAAGTAGGAAATGAACGAGCTGCCTCCGTTCCCGCATCCACCATTAGATGACCTGGAAGGGAAGAGAACATTCTGTCATGGCTGTCAAGTACTTTGTATTTGCCTTAGCAATAAAGGAGCTGTAACATCAAACTATATGGGTGTTCAGAATCCTCATGAACCAATCGAAAATGTCTGGATAAAAAATATATACGATTTTGATATCAGCCCACTAGTTTCTTTTTCTAGTGTTCTTTCGGCTTGTGTTTGTGTGAATGAGCCCTCAGGCACAATGGACTTGTAAATTGTATTTTGACACACTCATTGTTTTGTTGGCGTGATGCAGGAGGGCGGGGTCAGACTCACCTGTCACCATTCCGATCTGCGACACAGGTAAGTCCGGGTGACTCACTGAGTCGGGCATACACCCTTTGCTGTCCTGCAACAAGAGAAAGCCCTTCCTCTGAGCCCTGAGTCCCTCCTCCTCCTCCTCCAATGCCACCCGTCGTGCTAGTGACAGCCGATAACTCTGAACTCGCCTCTGACCCCTGACCATTGTTCAGTCCGTTAAGATTGATACCAGCGATGGTGCCGCCCAGCGAGGCCGGCGTGGCGGTGCTAAGCGAGTCAACGCCCATCTCCGAATCATCTTCGGGCAGTTCGATTGAGCCGCTCAGCACGACGCCCCCTCCGCTGGCGGCGCTGGCCCGACTAGCCGGCCGACCCAGACTTCCAAAGGGCAACCCGAGCAGGCCCTCGGAGTCGTCGGCATTACTGCACTCCAGCGAGGAATCCTCCACAGGCACCAGTGAGGGGGAGTTGCCAGAGGGCCACACCTGCACGTCGGACATCTCCATGAGGGTGTCCTCCTCCGTGGTGGCAATGGGTGCGCAGTCCAGGCTGGAGACCTCCTGCCAGTAGGGCTCAGCGCCCAGAGGCGAGGGCAGGCTGTACTGCATCGAGGCCGGGGACAGAAGCTCATCCTGCGCCAGTCCATAACCTGGAGCGACACACAGAGAAGCACACTGACACCCGGCCCCCCCCCCACCTTGCTCCCCACCTCACAACCGCGGCACCGGGAGCCTGGGAGGGTGAGAGTGTCCCTTTGCCCACGAGCTGGGCAAATCAGGGAGGGGTAGAGGAGGCTGAAGGGGAAGGAAATGGTGAAGGAGTAGGAAGTGAATATAGGAATGAGCCAAGACAATCAGAAAGGAATTGAAATGCTGAGGAAATACGATCATGGTTTTTTAGAGGATGAAGGTGTTGTCAAGTGCTGACAGGAGGGTGGGGGGGGAGTCAGTAGTAGCAGCAACAGACACACATGGACCAACAAGGTTAGACTGAGGCCCACTTGAGACTGATGCTGCTCTGCTGGATGCCACCTGCAGGGAAACAACAGTTACAGCTCCGGCAAAATGGAGCCGATTCGTCCATCCAACATGCTGGAATCACCCGACTTGTAACATGATTCAGACACGCTAAACTCGCCATCACGCTTCTGCATGCATTCATCCCCGCTCAAAGATAACAGGCAGGTTAATTTTGCTGTCAGGCCGGAGAACATGCATGCAGGCAATCTCATTCACATACCAACGCACCAACATACACACTCTTTGTGGTCTCAATGATCCAATCAAAATGCGAGCGCTAGAATCATTTAATTATTGTTTCCGATGTTGCGACAATATTCTGAATTAAATGAGTCAAATCTCATTAATGAGTGAAATGGCTGTGGACTCAGGTCACTCCCACATCTGTAACAAATATACGGTACACGGAAAGGCAGGGCTGCTGTATTTAAGCACAGTAGCAGAATTTTTCTCCCCTCATTTTGTTTTGTTATTCAAAATAAGACCGTAACTGCACTTGGACCAAAACACAACGTGTTGCAATCTGCTTGAAAGTGATGAGCTGAGGTTAACTTAAGTTGACAAAAGCAAAGTAAACAGGTTGTAAAATGGAACCTAGAGCAGTGAAATAGGAGAAATAGGAAAAATATTAGCCCCCCCCCCGCCAACCACAAGCATTTGTTCATGCACAGCAGAAAGAGAGCAGGAGGACAGTAAGTGTCAGCATTTCATTCACTTCATGCTTGAGCACTGCTGAGAGTGCAGCAGACATCTGAGACAACTTGCGACCTCAACCAACTTGTGACCTACATGCGACACTACCTCTCACACGCCAAACTGCTGCACTATGATCACAGTGACAAGTGCCTGTTGCTTGTTACATTCAGTCTGAAAATGTGAAGCTCATCTAAAGGGGCTTAGACCATTATCATGCGTTATTACCTTTACACATGACAGTGTAATAGGGATGTAATTACTATTCCCTATGTTTACAGGTAGGTGACAGTAAAAATGGACCTAAAGTCATGATTACTGCACTTACCTTTATGAATGAGAAATGAACAGTTCTCTGTTCCAGAAAAGTGCCAGGATGCAGTTTCTGACTCTGCTGTGAGATGCTCGTTTTTTACTTTTGACTCTAATTTGAGATACTGTACTGTATATGGTGGCTGTCCGTCGGAAACCTCATATGTTCATTTATGGTGACATTTTTTTCCCATTAGTTTTTTTCTAATTAGTCTAATTTGTATCATTCTTTTTACTAATCCCCACTATTTTAGGGAATTTTATCCAATTAAAAGCAGTGAAAATAACTTGAAAACAAAAAATAAACTCAAATACACTCTTGAGCGCAACGTGTGCTTGACAAGTGTTGCAGAAGTGTTGCAAAACTACTTCAGTTTCGTCGTTTTGCGGAAGCTGTGTGACTAATTGTCAACTCAATTTAATGCCTGCGTGTTTTTTTTGTAGACGATAACGAGTGAAAATAGAAGAATTTGCCGAATTAAGTTGCCTTATTGTTTAAATTGAGCCCTGTAATTCGTCATTGCAGAAGTACCTTCGTACGTCACGGAGGTAAGTCACGTTTCATATTAGATGGGGGTGAGTTGGGTCATTGTTTTATTTATTGCATTAAATTAGTAAAGAAGGCATTTATGAAGATGTTGTAGGGCAGATCTTTGCTTTTGAGATGTTTCCAAAGGATTTTTGAAAGCAGTGACACTGCACACATTTAGAAGTGCATGAAGCAGCATTGGCTCTAATACAAATATGAAGATGTTCTCGCTCAGCCAAACAGATTGATTAACACGATTAACAAGGATGGACACATTTAAAATTGGGATAGAGGAGATGTGAGGGAATGCGCAACATGAAATTGATGCAAACAGTACAACACTTTGATTGTTTACATACAGTTAACCTATTAAATGAAAACCGTTGACGGAGAATCAGTCACAAAATCACAACAGTCATTCATGAACACGTCGGACTCTTGTCATCGATTACAAAAAAGGTTTGACACCTTTTTCACCCCCAATATGAAGGCCACCGGACACAGAAAGGAACATTCTTAGTCGGAATGCAATGCAAAGGTAGCCGTGGCATGCAGTTTCGGTGCATTGTTAGAGATCTTAACTTATACTGCTCACATCCAACTATGTGAACAAATGCAGGGGAGGCATGCACAAGCAAGGCGAGCAGGGAAAGGAAAGGGCATTGTGGGGGAAGAGAAAATAGAAAGGAGAGGGTAATGAAGACAGACGCAAAGTAGGGGAGAGAGCGAGGGTCACCTCCCCTCTCCCAGTGGGTGCTGAGTGCACACACAAACTGTGTGAGGTGAATCATTCACAGAGCGAACACTTACAAAACGTGGGAGTTTCAAGACTCTTACAAAACAAAATAAAGAAATCACGAAAGAAAAAAAAGCACAAAAACGTCGCAAGTAAATCAAAGAAAAAATATGGGTCAGAGGTCAACATGAGGTCGGCATGAGGTCAGAGTTCGGAGAGCAGTGAGGAGGAGGAAGAGTAAGGCTGCAAATGACATGTCCACAGAAAAAAGAGGAGGACAGATTCACAGGGAATGACAACAGGGCTCCCAAAATGACATTCAGTGCACCAACAGCGTTATTAGTCCTGAAGAAACTCAAACTGGACTTCATGCAACATCAGGCATGACAAGTTCATCAAAATTAAATAGGAAAGTCTGTCTCTCCAGACAGAGAGGGTGCGTTTTATTCTCTTTATACATGGATTTAAATTCTTGTAGTTATATATATTTTTTAAATACTTATGCATATGCAGTACTGCTAACTATCCATATTAATTCATTTAAAAGAATGTGTTCTACTTTGTACACTGATCTCTAAAAAAATTTGGCTGAAAATGAGAATTATAGGAAACTACAATCTTTTGAGTGCAACAAGTCCATCATACTGTTGTGAAACAAGTTGCTGCTGCACATTGAAGTTTATGTTGGAAGACAAGACTCGGGCCGCGCCACTGAAACACCCTTGACACATTAAGTCAGTCATTAATTACTCAACATGATCTATTTAAAATAAAAAATTAAATTTAAGAGTACACTCATTGTTTTTGAATACATTATAGTAAAAAGGAAAATAGTGACATTATATTGTATTACTAGTAAAAATAGAACTAAAATGACAGAGCTGAAAATGCCTTTGGGAGGCAGGTAGGACAAGACAAGATGGCAATCAGATTCACATCTGATGTGATCTGAAATATTTCTTCCTTTCTTTGGCTTTGGTTTCTTTGCATGGTTACATCTCGTTACATTGCCTCCAGTTTTCACTCAATTGCGCCAGTAGCCTGTCGGACGTCGGTTACAGGCGTAAGTGGCCAAGTTTTCATTGGTGAAAATGGAGTCAATATGATGTAAGGCATGTGGGAAAGAAACCACAAGAAAAAGGACCGTGTACTGACTTTTGCTATCAGGCAACACTTACGATCGATGTATGGTCTGATCATGTACAAGTACAACAATGTGCTGCTTTATGCCGTCGGAATACTTGGGAGGTAGATGCTTGCATCTTTGACGATGACGAACAAATAAAACAATCAGAACAGAAGGTAGATCTGAAATGAGATCAATACAGTAGCTACTTCAACTATTTGACCTTTACAAGGATAATCAGCAACAACAGAGAGATATTCGTATGCCAATATGCTTTTTTTTTTTTTTACTTTCTTTATTTCGCTCCACAAGAACTGCAAACTAGAAACAGCTCTCAGGAAAATGCAGTTCAGTTCTAAACCACTGCAACCAACAAACTACATTCTAAAATTAATAACATCCCCACGGTGTCAATCCAAACTGAGCATATTATCTTTGTAAAGGAAGATTTGTTGACACAACTCTTGTATTCAATCTCATTAGATTGTGAAGCTTCATCAAACGAGTAAGTACTGTATAGTGGAAGGCACTACAGCGGGTGTATTGCGGTGGGAGTGTCCTGAGTCCATGTGCATTTTGCTGCGGTTAATTCCTGCGAAAGTTTCAAGGCAGCATTCATACGCATTAGATGAGTCGGGAAATAAAAGAGGGGGATTCGGAGAGGTCCTTAGAGGATGTTAGGGAGGAAGCTTGGATGGTACGTGGTCAGATTTGAGGACGAGAGCTCACCATTGGTCATAGCAGGAGAGAGGTGTTCTTTTTCGTTCTGTCGTCTGCTGAGTTCACGAGAGCCTTGTCTGGGCGGCTGTGACGGTTGGCCCTCTATCATGGTGACGATGTCCATGCGGTCGATGCTCTTCAGGGCTGCATACAAGGTCTCCACTGCAGAGGTGCAAGCATCACAGAAAAAGAAAGCACTCAGGACAGTCAGAAGCCAGGTGGGGAATGTGACATGAGAGCGATTTGCAGCAGCTTGCTCTGACTTTTGGCTCTCTTGCCCTCGCGACTTGCCCACAGGTTGAGTAGTGCAGAACTTTGCTCCAGCAGGGAATTGGGATTCTCCACACGGATCTTATTGATGTCATCCACACTCAGCTGAAGCTCACGGGCCAACTCTAAGGAGAATGGATGAAAACAAAAAAAAAAAGGGTCGTATAATCCCGTGTGGTTCGAGGGACTACCTTTATCCACAGAGAAAAAAAACAAGGGATTTTAAGTTTGTTTAATCGGCACAGAGCGACATGCTTATGAGACAGAGGTGAACATGGTTGAGTTTTCAAACATGAAAAGCAACATAGAGAACATTTGTGTTGGCTTACCGGCCCAGCTCAGTCCTAACTGTTCTGCAATCACTGCCATCTTCAGCTCAGTCCTCTCCATGGCGCTCATTGATGCTGCAAGAGGCAGAACACATATGGCAAAAAACGTTTTGTCTTGATTGTGCAGATTTAAAACAAACATATTTATTTGAAACAGCAGTATAAGTTAAACAAATTATTTCACAGGTGTGTTTGATTAAACATATTAAGTAGGAGTGGGTGATATGTACCCATTGCAGGCTCGTTCAGGGCACTGTATCTTTCTCTTAGAGCCAGCGGGGTCAAAGTTCGCCTGCGGTCTTCACTTCCAATTATCTACCAATCAAGTACACAACGATGACTGAGGTATAAAGATCCAGACAGCGACAGATTTGGATATGACCCTAACTCTGAGTTGTACCTTGATACATGGAGGCATGGTAATGTTGAGGTTACACAAGACATGTTGAGTGTCTTCATACTTGGTGGTCTTGCGAAGGAAAGACAGGAAGCCAGTGTGCTCTTTGCTGCTATCTCTCACCTTGTGCACAAACACAATAGGAGCAATGAAGGCTCACTCACATTAACTCATTCAATACCATTGACGGATAAATACGTCAAAATCCATTTTTTTTTTTACTGGGCTGGTCGTGAATGAGTTAAATGAACAGTTTAACCGGACATGTCGCCACCTTAACAGAGACGGGAAGTCTGTTATCTCTGAAGGCCTGGAAGCTGAAGCAGCGAGGTTGCTGGGCGGCCTTCCGGATTGGTACGAGATTCCCGGAGCATTCCAGGTGAAGCGGCATTCCCTCCATCACCTGTGAAAGGATGAAGTGAGATTTTCAACTACGGTGTTTTGCAACAATGCTTTTACAGTTTTGCAGAACTGACCTCAATATCCCTGCTGCGGGCCACCTCGGTGAAGTTCTCATGCTGTTCCAAGGTTTTATCCATCTTGTCGTCTGTCATGCAGTAACAGCGCAGGCGGCCTTCGCGTAACTCGTTCATTTTGGCAAAAACGACAAATTTCGCCATGTAAGGTACAGCC